>NC_054706.1:68152461-68294961 GCF_016097555.1 Gigantopelta aegis
CTTATTCTAAATTATGTAAAGCCGTGACATATGACCATGACAAAAACCAGCAGAACTCACGTCTGCGTTCACTTTCTTCCGCTTCGAGTGGATTGATTGCAGAACCCAGCTCAGTTGAAATGATTATGGAATAGCCACACACACACATACACACATACCCTTCCCTCCCCCACACATGGAATCTTCAAAACCAACCCTAAGTTCAGTCGGTGAACGTTTTGTTACCGTTTGCGAACTACTTGATTGGTTGCCGATGTTGCCATTTGGTTTATCGTAAAGCGCATAAACCAGTCTAGCGGACGTTCTTACACTCGGTCTGGCTGAACGACGCTAAATTTCCTCACTGTTTGTTTTGTGTTCGCGTGTTTAGTTTAATTGCTTCTTTCTCTGCCTGGGGACGAACGTAGCCTGGTGGTAAAGTGCTAGCTCGATGCGAGGTCGGTCTAGGATCGATCCCCGTCGGTGTGCCCACTGGGCTATTTCTAGTTCCAGCCAGTGCACCACGACTGGTATATCAAAGGCCATGGTATGTGCTATCCCGTCTGTAGGATTTGACAGTCCACGGGGAGGGATGTAGCCCAGTGACAAAGCGCACGGCTGATGCGCGGTCAGTTTAGGATCGATACCCGTCGATGGGTATATCAAATGTCGTGGTATGTGCTATCCTGTCTATGGGATGGTGCATATAACATATCCCCTGCTACTAATTGTAAAAATATGTTTCCTCTCTAAGACTAATTGGCAGAATGTCCAAATGGTTGACATCCAATAGTCGTGTTTAATAAATCAATATGCTCCAGTGGTGTCGTTAAACAAAACAAACTTTAATTTTTTTCTTTCTGTATCTTGTTTGTCTAAATTTACCCTGTTCAGACAAGAGCACATACAGGACACTCACTAGATGGCGTTTTGAACAATAAAAGTAACAAAAATGTAATTTTGATTTCCTTTAAATTATTTTAAATAATTCAATTTGAATGCCAGATGTTAGATTTTGTATCTATTAAAATGATCAATATTGTCTGAATATTTTAGGCCCATTTTGACTGTCTACTTTCTGAATTAACTGGATCATGGAAAAAAAACTATTAAAAACATATTTGCTTTTGTTTTGTTGCTCAGTATATAAAGTTAAAGTTTGTTTTATTTAACGACACCACTAGAACACATTGATTTATTAATCATCGGCTATTGGATGTAAAAAAATTACCAAGTATTTGATAAACATTTGGTAATTGTTGACATATAGTCTAAGACAGGAAACCCGCTACATTTTTTTTTCCATTAGTAGCAAGGGATTTTTCATATGCATCATCCCACAGAAAGGATAACACATACCACGGCCTTTGTTACACCAGTCGTGGTGCACTGGCTGGAACGAGAAATAACCCAATGGGCCCACCGACGGGGATTGATCCCAAACTGACCGCGAATCAAGCGAGAATTACGTGCCGCCTCTGTTCGGTATATAATGCAGTGGTATGTATTGTCACTGTGCTTTTGTTAAAATCAATAGCATTTATAGTATTAATGTTGTTGGGCTGAAGCAGTTTGAACTACTTGCCAGTGAGATTCGTATCTGAGAACACGCCCCGAGGTTCGCGAGAAACAGACAACTTAAGATCAAAGTACACGCCATAATCAAAGGAACACGTGTGACGAATTAATAAACAGTTGAGTTAAAGTACATGAGGGTTTTTTTGTTGTGTTTTTTTGTGTGTTTTTTTTGTTAAAGAATAGAAAAGCTCATAGGTGTATAATGAAATTGACACACATGAATGTTGGCAGTTGTGCGTCAAAGTTTAGTTTGTTTTTGTTTAACGCCACCAACACATACCATGCCCTTCGATATACCAGTCATGGCGCACTGGTCGAGATGGGTCAAACCAACAATCCGATAATGGGTCCACTGAAAGGATTCCATGCTGCGTCACAAGACAAGCGCTCTACCAACTCGGCCAGAACCTGCCCAAGTACTCTCTCTCTCTCTCTCTCTCTCTCTCTCTCTCTCTCTCTCTCTCTCTCTCTCTCTCTCTCTCTCTCTCTCTCTCTCTCTCTCTCTCTCTGTCAGATATAACTCTATAACGAAAACACTGAAAAACAAACATTTTAACCACTAATACACACACACGCAAGCACGTGCGCACACACACACGCACACACGCACACACCCTACGTGAAGAAACCCGACAACACCCCTTTCAACAATGTTCAGGTTATATATGTAGGTACTGACAGGTTCCTTCCTATAGTCTATGTATTAGTGATTAATATGTAAAATAAATGTTATCAGTGAACGCGTTGTAAATAGAGAATAATACATGAGTGGCCGTTAGATACCATTTATATCAAAACGAGTTGTTTTAAAATGTAACTAACGAGCGAAATCGAATTTGATAAGTTTATAATAAAATTTTCTTTGCGTCTATACACTTTACGGCAATCTGATTGGTCCAGAAGTGCTTACTTTTTTTCGTTCATATCTCGATGAACCAAAAAATTTTAAGCCACGCATTTTTGTATGACCCACTACGCGGGGTCATACAGTGTGCACATCGTTTTTTCGGTTCATACTTGCATGAACCAAAAAATAATTGTGGTCAATTCTATTAAACAACGAGTTGTGAGATAAATGGTATCTAACGGACATGAATGTATTATTCTATTTTAACATCTTTTTCGACTAAAAGTTATTTACAGCCGTTGCACTTGTAGCTAACTTACGCGTCACAGACCCATGATTGTCAAATTTATACGTCACAGACCCATGATTGTCAAATTTATACGTCACAGTGTAATCGATTTCCACCGTGTATTTTTTCATTGGATGTATGGCAGTGGTAACCTGGTCATCATGGCACATAGGAGCAGACAGTCGTATGTCTTGAAATTGTTAACATACGTACATGTGTAAACAACCATGTGTTATAAAAAAATAACGTGTGGTGTTCTCACCAACGGGTGTGTAAGAAGGATATTTAACGTCAGACACTGGATTATTGTTGTATTGGAGCGGGAATCTTTGTCTACCTGATGGTAGATTCCGTGTTTTTGTTACATAGTTGTTTCTGACTGAAATAGCGGCCATAACCGTTGAACGAGAGGTCAGTGCTCGCAATAAAAACGGCTCACATTTCACTGCCGATTCTTTTATTGTCGTCATTAACAACAGCAGCACTTTTAATATGTTGCCGATTATTAATATACTGCCACAGAATATGCCAGATTAGCGTTTTTTAGTGATTAAAAACTGACTCTATAGTTGATGCAGCTGGGGTGAATGAGTTCTGGCCTCAGTGATGTTGTGGTTAAATCATCGGACACAAGGCTGGTAGGTTCTGGGTCCGCCTATCGGTACAGGCCCTCACCCAGAGCGAGTTTAACGATTCAATGGGTAGGTGTCAGGCTACACCAATTTCTCTCTCACTAACCCACTGTACAGGACAGACAGCCCAGATAACTGAAATGTGTAACCAGGACAGCGTGATTGAACCTTAATTGGATGCAAGTACGAAAATAACTATGAATGAATGAATGAATGAATGAATGAATGAATGCATAAAGGGGAACTGCCGTACGTATCAGCTGGCAAGGAAGTGGCAAACTTCCTAGAGCGGAAATACACGCCTATACTATACTGTATTGTTTTCTTGGTTTGTGTTTTTAGATACTTTTAGCAAATAGTCTCTCATAACTTAGTATAGAATGACTCTTTACAATTTTATTATTTATATTGCTTGCATGTATATACTGCATTTTATTCTTTTGTAATGAGATGAGACTAATAAACTGTCTGTATGTCCGTCTGTCTGTCTGTGACGATATTGACATTTTGACTGTCTTGTTCAGAAATATCATTAAGAAAATGTTAATTGTTTTGTAAGATTTCAAAGGTTAATGGCAAAGGTTGTTAAATGCATGTTTTTTCAATACAACATTAAATATTTTATGACACCAAAGAATTTATATAATATAGTATTCTGTTTTGTGCTAAAATGGAACCACAAATGCAAAGTTCCTTTGTATTTCGTTGAAAGTTTACCCAGTTATCTTTCTACCAGTATGTTCCACTCGTATACGATCAAATAACGTTTAGTGATTTATGTCACAAAGAGGTAATTTAAATAATTCAACTGTTTTGTAGTGAATTTGTGCAGGCGTTTATAATTAATTTTCGCTATTCTGTTTTCGTTCTCACTTTTCAGTTCCCTACTTTTGTATTCTGCCTTATTAGCTTCCTGCTCATCCAACCGGAGGGGACCATAGGTTTCGCTTCCGTCCCTCTGTCTGTCCGTCCGTCTGTCCCAAATATAGTTTTCCGGACTGTTCGCAATGCCTACAGATATTGAGCTGATAGTTTGTGTATAGCTTTGTACCGATCAAGTTTGACTTTCGAGACTATTTACCTATTTTAGAAAAACGTTATAGCCCTTGAAGTTAGGAAATACGAAAATTTGATTTCTGGACTCTTTTTTTTCCGCAATGCCTCAATATAATGACCCGAAATGTGTATAGTTTTACTGTGTACTGTAACAGTTTGAATTTGATAGCGGTTTACCTATTGTCTCTTGAACTTACGGGCACAAACGAAACATGATAAATGTCATGCGTTAGACATCTGATAGGTGTTGTTTAATGGGCTGTATCAAACTTGCATATCGCCAAAATACATGGCAAATAACGTCACCGCTCTGCCGACTTCATATACCATCTGATTGTTACGAGTCTTCACATATAGGAATAGAATCATGATATATTGAACGAGTTCTTGTTTCGTCTCTGTGTCAAAGATCGAAGTCAGGGCTACTAAAAATAGAAATTATGACGTCACCATTCTACATCTCTCATCGGATTTCCATAAAACTTTACATATAGGAATAAGATAATAAATCCATGAGGTGATTTGCCGTGTTTTACAATATCTTGATAAGTTTTGCTTTGTGATTGAAGGATTATACCCTCAACATATAAAAGAGTTACATCTTCTAATGTTTAAAAATTATGATGGCTGCCCCGACATGCATAACGTGTCTTTTATCTTGTCCTTTCCCGAAATCTGCCAAAACCTGTCAAAGCATCTAAAACATCTAAAATCTCTTTTATATACTATGAGATGATCGATGTATAATATTTTAACTGTATTGTTTTATTTGTCCTACCATTTTTTAACTGTACTACACTGGGTTGTTTTCTTAAAAGCTTGTCTTTTAGATACAGTTTGCGACTTGCTTCTCATAACTTAGTATATTCATTACAATTTTATAACTTATATTGCTTCGATGTATTTGCTGCATTTTATTCTGTTGTATTGCGGTGATACTTTAATAAACTATCTGTCTGTCGGTCTAAATTTTTCTGTTTGATTCTGTTTCCCATTGGGATATTTCTCGTTCCAGGCAGTGCACCACGACTGGCATATCAAAGGCCGTGGTATGTACTATCCTGTCTGTGGGGTGGTGCATATAAAAGATCCCTTGCTGCTAATTGAAAAATTGTAGCCCATGAAGTGACGACAGCGGATTTCCTCTCTCAATATATGTGCGATTCTTAATCATATGTCTGACGTTATGTAACCGTAAATAAAATATGCGAAGTGCGTCGTTAAATAAAACATTTCCTGTTTCAGGTCATACTCATGCTGTTAATGATCCTGGCGGTGTTCGCTGTGTGTTGGCTGCCATTTCAAGTCTGCCTCTTGTATCTCGAACATCGGTCAGCTAGATTACCGGTAAGTACCACTCGTATTATCTTACCCCTTCTCGCAAAACGGTATTCATTATATTCATGATGTCTTGCACGTTTGTTACCATCAAAGGTTGCCAGCACGAGGAACATATATCGAATCGTGTCGAAAGAACCTCATTTTTATATCACACGACGTTTTGATTCATTAAACTGTATTGCTGGTTAAACAGTTTAACACAAAAATCACAGACACTTTTACAGGTCAGTCTAAGGATTTGGATGCTCTCAGATGCATTTTGAGCTGTTTTGAGGCACTAATTTACAATCCGATTCATTCGGTATTTTAAATGTTTTATTATAATATGTTTTGACATGAGTAAAGTGTTTACAGGACTGAAGGTAAAAAAAAAGCAAAATATGTTGAGGACATGGAGAAGTAAGCGTTTTATTAATGTCTCAAGTCCTAATCAAAATGAGTCATCCGGGCACGTGAATCACATGTTTGCTATTGTTAACTTTATAAAAAGTGAACATCTGCAAAAACATTTTAACAGTAAAAGGTATCATATTGACAACACACCTCTTCATTGACGACATTTCGAAATGCTAGGGTCAGACTGTCAACTGTCATGACGAAGTTTGAAGATTCGACGGTTGCGTTTTAATTTCCCCAACTCCCGACTAATCAGTCGTATAATTCGTATACGACGAATATCGAGTTGTAAGAGCGCTCAGACTAGCAACTGGACAATCGTAGAAGTCGTGAGAGTTGAAAGTTGGCGAACCTTTCTCTGCCAGTTGGTAGTCTGACCCTAACGTAAGCCATGTTCATCTAGATATTGTTTTGTACTATATACCATTGCTCATGTTATTATATATCTGTGATGTACTAATGAGCTGTTCAGCTCAAAATCGAGAGAAAACTGGACTGATGTCAACCAACCAGGCAACAACATACTGTGTGGTTCGAAAATCAGATCAAAATCAACAGAAAACTGGACTGATGTCAACCAACCAGGCAACAACATACTGTGTGGTTCGAAAATCAGATCAAAATCAACAGAGAACTGAACTGATGTCAGCCAACCAGGCAACAACATACTGTGTTGTTCGAAAATCAGCTCAAAATCAACAGAGAACTGAACTGATGTCACCCAAACAGGCAGCAACATACTGTGTTCGAAAATCGTTCACGGTTAGGTGTTCTTACAAATCAGGTTAATCGACTGCTACAAATCTCTAACTCAAGCAACTCGACTACAATGGGCATTAATAATGTCTGTCGCTGAGGTTAATTACTTCTGATGCCGTGGTGCTGTATTATTTATTTGTAATTTCAACCAAGCATCGAAGGGAAGATGACAACGGTAACAGGTAAAACCAGCGATTTGCATCATGGGAGAAAAAGAATGTCGGTGTACGGACGTGTTATAGCACCTTCCGCTGAAGAGTTAATTAAGAACCACTACTCATATCTGGTGAAAGGACTATGGTTACTTTGTAGCAACCGTAACACGTTTATGTGAAGAGCCTTCTTTAATTATTAATATTACAATATACTTAACGATAGAATGACAATAAAACCTGCTTATTCAATTCATTTGGGTCATGGTAATGATTTTTGTAGCTCAATAATTGTTTTTCCATACAGTAATTAAGATCGTATCAGTTCTTTCAACCGCCAAACGGAATTTGAAATAATTAGGTCACTGGGAATCCTGTGTGTTTATTGATGTGATGCTTGACACTGTTAACAGTTTTACTACATGGATAGATTAATAAAGTGTCTATTTTAATTATTAAATTATGTACTAGTTCCAATCAGGAACCAGTTTTAACCGCTCATTTGGGAAAGATACTGCACCTACTTACCTCCCTCAACCTGTCTGTATGTCTGTCTTTCTGTCTTTGTCTCTCTCTCTCTCTCTCTCTCTCTCTCTCTCTCTCTCTCTCTCTCTCTCTCTCTCTCTCTCTCTCTCTCTCTCTCCATTAAACGTATTTATTACTTCATATTAACTTCCAGACAGATAGCCTACATAGTTAAAGTGTGTTCACAGGACAGCGTGCTTGAGCTTGAATCTTAATTATAAACATAGCAGGGCGATGGGTCATCTGGACCATTGTTACCGTTGCACCTTTCAGTCTTTCAGTTTTCATAAGCGTACGAGACACGGGGCGAGGGGCAACTGACAGCCCCTCCCACCCACCCCACCCTCCGGATGGAGCAAATCCTCAAATTCGTTCAAACAAGACAGAGATATTCGGGCAATATGAGCTTGCCTGAAACCTTTTCACCATGTATTTCCATCATTTTACCCACAATATTAGTTGTAATCCATGTAAAATGCATAGTGATTCGTTTGTAAACCTATATAGCTGTTTTGCAGTAATGCTAATAATATGAATAAATGTTGTTATCCAGATTCGGGCATATTGTTTAATTCGAACAAAAACCAGTCAGCCCACCTACAAAAATGGGAGACCGTACGCCTATATCAGTTATTTTCCGTTCCAACCATTTCTCAACAACTGGTACACTAGCATACTAATATACAGTCTAGAAATGTGCGTATACTAGCAATAGACCCCTCATAAATAGTAGACATAGTACATGTATATTGGTGACAGATTTCTTCTCAAGTCTCTGGACCACTTGTCACAATTAGCATGTCTTTAACGCCCATCAGCCGCTAACTATACGACATACTGGGGTGTCGCCAAGCAAAACATTCCCCTGTTTCCTTTCCGGATTCAATTATTATGTTACTTTTTAACCTGTCGCGAGCTTCTCGCAGTCTTTTCATTCCATTACTATTTGTTAGGAAATGAGCACAGACAATGACCGGGAGAAGATGACGAAGGAGAAAATGGACGATATTAGCCAGCCGGTACAGGCGGGTTGCCGCAGTCAGGAGCCGGCTGATAAGAACAGTCATTACGTTTACAGTCGCCAGTTGAATAGTATTTGGACAAAAGCTGCAATCAATCAATAAAGTATTTACATGCTCCTATACCACGAAGGTTTCGAGCATGTCTATCCCAGGTTCGGCCACCGGATGCCAGTAGTCCAACCTGGGACAGAACAATTACTGGGGCAATTTTAATATTTAAACAAACAGGGAAAAAGGACTTTACAATAAATAATTTTGTGCGTTATTTTCCCAAACAATATTTAATATACAGCAAACAACTAACAATTTGTAACGCAAATTTAGATCGGGCAGTCCTAAATATAAATATATTTAAAAAAAAAAAAAAAAAAATATTAATTAGCCCTCAAAATAGGGGTGGCAGGTGACTAGGAGGTTAGGTTTCAGCCAAAGGAGGTTTTGTTAATAGGGGGATATGCTTTACTTAGGGGCACCCATCGTATTGGGGACTTCGGTGTGGCCGAAACCGGGGAAGGCTCCGGGGGGGGGGGGGGGGGGGGGGGGGGGAGAGGGGCAGTCCCAAAAGCTGCATAACCGTTCTTTCCAATCAAACAATAGACACGCGCTTACGTTCGGCGAAGAATTCAATCAACTCGACATGGACACACCATCAGCGTCCTTTTCATTAGAACTTTGTCGATTGTGTGTGTTTTTTCTCTTCATTTTCATGCCTTCCACCCTCCATCGCCCCTATCCACCTCTCTCTCTCTGTCTCTCTGTCTCTCTCTCTCTCTCTCTCTCTCTCTCTCTCTCTCTCTCTCTCTCTCTCTCTCTCTCTCTCTCTCTCTCTCTCAATCTCCAACCTACACAAAAGATGACAATTTTAATGGGCAATGACATGTTTTATTGAATTCTAGCTTCGTATATATCAATACTGGCTTGAATTTCTGCAAATATTGGATTGTCGATGCGACGGCCATTCTTCTCTTCTCTTCTTTTTTTTTTTTTTTTATCTTAACTCTACTGTGTAACAAAGTCGTCTTGAATGAATTCATTTGACAGCACAAACCAAAGCAGGTGCGTGACTAACGTGCTAACCCAATACTAAACAACTGTTTGTTGGCTGACATTTAACAGCAGTCAGTAATTGTTTTACGAGCGTTAACTTACAACGTGTATGCAATTTGGAACAGTTTGACATGCAGTGTTTTGAAGTTAATCTAGTTAGAGTTTCAAAAGAAGCTACGCTATTGATGTTTGCTCTTTCTAGTTTGGTGGTAATTCTATCTGCTTGTGTGTACACGACTCATGACAAAACAAAACAATCGGATTATTTTACACGGTCAGAAACGTAAAACCACCGTAGAGCTGTCCTAGAAACGGAAACATCGGAATCGAAATGGGAAGGTGGGAATAGTCAATATTTTGAAGCTAACCACTTATCAACAAGGTGGAGGCAATGCCATTGTCTTCAGCCAACACTGACTTTGAGATGGTTAGAATATGCGGTGGCCTCTTTTAGTTGAAAGACGAATTAACCACTCCGCCCCCCCCCCCCCCCCCCCCCCAGCCCTGGTTACAATATGCATTGGCCTCTCTTATTTGAAAGGCGAATTAACCACTCCGCCCCTACCCCCTCACACTCGGTTAGAACATGAGTTTACTCTCTTAATTGAAAGGCGAATTAACCACTCCGCCCCTACCCCCTCACACCCGGTTAGAACATGAGTTTACTCTCTTAATTGAAAGGCGAATTAACCACTCCGCCCCTACCCCCTCACACCCGGTTAGAACATGAGTTTACTCTCTTATTTGAAAGGCGAATTAACCACTCCGCCCCTACCCCCTCACACCCGGTTAGAACATGAGTTTACTCTCTTAATTGAAAGGCGAATTAACCACTCCGCCCCTACCCCCTCACACCCGGTTAGAACATGAGTTTACTCTCTTAATTGAAAGGCGAATTAACCACTCCGCCCCTACCCCCTCACACCCGGTTAGAACATGAGTTTACTCTCTTAATTGAAAGGCGAATTAACCACTCCGCCCCTACCCCCTCACACCCGGTTAGAACATGAGTTTACTCTCTTAATTGAAAGGCGAATTAACCACTCCGCCCCTACCCCCTCACACCCGGTTAGAACATGAGTTTACTCTCTTAATTGAAAGGCGAATTAACCACTCCGCCCCTACCCCCTCACACCCGGTTAGAACATGAGTTTACTCTCTTAATTGAAAGGCGAATTAACCACTCCGCCCCTACCCCCTCACACCCGGTTAGAACATGAGTTTACTCTCTTAATTGAAAGGCGAATTAACCACTCCGCCCCTACCCCCTCACACCCGGTTAGAACATGAGTTTACTCTCTTAATTGAAAGGCGAATTAACCACTCCGCCCCTACCCCCTCACACCCGGTTAGAACATGAGTTTACTCTCTTAATTGAAAGGCGAATTAACCACTCCGCCCCTACCCCCTCACACCCGGTTAAAACATGAGTTTACTCTCTTAATTGAAAGGCGAATTAACCACTCCGCCCCTACTCACACCCGGTTCTTACTCTCTTGAAAGGCGAATTAACCACTCCGCCCCTACCCCCTCACACCCGGTTAGAACATGAGTTTACTCTCTTAATTGAAAGGCGAATTAACCACTCCGCCCCTACCCCCTCACACCCGGTTAGAACATGAGTTTACTCTCTTAATTGAAAGGCGAATTAACCACTCCGCCCCTACCCCCTCACACCCGGTTAGAACATGAGTTTACTCTCTTAATTGAAAGGCGAATTAACCACTCCGCCCCTACCCCCTCACACCCGGTTAGAACATGAGTTTACTCTCTTAATTGAAAGGCGAATTAACCACTCCGCCCCTACCCCCTCACACCCGGTTAGAACATGAGTTTACTCACTTAATTGAAAGGCGAATTAACCACTCCGCCCCTACCCCCTCACACCCGGTTAGAACATGAGTTTACTCTCTTAATTGAAAGGCGAATTAACCACTCCAGCGCTCCAACCCAGTTACTAACATTTTTCGATGCCTATGCAATCCACATGTTTTTTTTTTTTAAAGTAGGTTAGCCCAGCAACTGAATTTGAATATTAGTATATATAACACAAATCATGCATGCCCGAATCTGGATAAAAAACAACAACATTTATTCATATTATTGATATTAGCATTACTAACAAACAGCTATATAGAGTTGGAAACGTGTCACTACGCATTTTTAAATGGATTACAACTAATTTTGAGGTTAGAAAGATGTAAATACATGGTAGAAAGGTTTTGTCCGAATATCTCTATAGTTGTTGTCCGAATTTAATTTGTTGCTCCAGCACTAGGGGACAGTTGCCCCCCCCCCCCCCCCCCCCCCGATCTATTGTCTCGTACACTACCACACACACATGAATACAACTACTGTATGAAAACGAGGCATCCAATGCAAGAAAAATGCGAAAACGTTTGTCCAACCAACCAGATAATACCTAGACTAAAATCAATTGTTAGTGGATCCTAATGTTTAGAACTTACTAGAATTTGTAAGAAACTTTTTGTGGTTGTGTTGTGGGTATGATTAATGTGAATCCTGTGCAACCCACGGCTTTTGTAAATCCTGGATGATTTCCATTAAAATTCACTTAGAGATTTATTTGGTTATGTAGTTTAATTTCGTCTTTACTCGCAGTTCTTTCATAATTGAACTGCAAACATTAACAGGCAAATGAAAAACGGACGGGAAATTGTGTTTGAAGATTGGTCTGTTATATATGATTTAATATTATTCATAGTTTGGCTGACTTGCATGCACAGCGTGACTGGGAATGAAAATGCGTATCCAAAATTAGATAATAATTATTGTATTACCAAATGGACCTGTACGTAAATTCGATTGGATATTACGTCATCTGATAAGAAATGCTTATCACCTTGTTATGAGTGTTAGGTTATTTGTGTCGTTGATATATAGAGGATATCTCATGGTTTTTTTTGGTCAAATATGATTTACATATCATCGAGTGAAGTTTGCAATCATTTCTCACGAGTCGCACTTGCGCGACGAGTGTGAAATGATTGCAAACTTCATTCGAGATATAAATCATATTTGACAATTAACATGAATTTTCTATTTATTATATAACTTTTGGCAATTTGCCTTTATTTTTAAAATGCCAGCAGCAAAATAGTTCCGGCTTTCTTATAGTGACGATAACACATTTTAGAGTGAAATAGTGAAATTTTCACTCTAAAATGTGTTATTGTCACTGAGTGACTGATAACACTTTTATTTCACTAATATTTTATGATATTTCACTAAATGTTATATAATAAAATTATATATATGCAGCGACTGAAATTTTTGATTTGTACTTGCTGTTGCTGAAATGGTTTTGAATTCTTCAACTAATTCCTCCCACCCCTCATTCTTTAATATGGTCCTATTATTTTGTTCCGTTTGGTTGTCCCATCTATTTGCAACTACAGACCAATAATTATTATAACTGATGATAATGTGGAATTTCAAACATTACCATTATCAAAATCAAGAATATGCCAATATCAATTACCGTACTAAACATGAGACGGTTTTTGTTTATTATTATTATTATTATTATTATTATTATAATTTTTTTTTTTTAATTGTTTGTTTGTTTGTGTTTTTTGTGTTGTTACCAGGGTAACAAAGGGTTCAGCCTACTCGACGCCCCTAGGATGGAGTCACCATGGAACAAAACATTGGCTGAGGATATTTAGATCGAATACGTCTGTCATTCTATACAATATATCTTCAATATATACAATGTTCACATATATTTAGCTTGATGATACCCCTCAATATGATGTAGGTCTATTTAATTACATGTATGTTAAAACTAATGTAGACAATTATCGATATTATTTTAGAAATGCATCAATTAGTCATTGTGATTACACTTGTGGCTGGCTGTGTTTTTCAGATCGGGAAGTGGTACTGGTACTTCGAGTTCAGCGCCAGGTACCTCGCCTACTGCAACAGCGCGCTCAACCCACTTATATATGCAGGCTTCAACGACAACTTTAAACAAGGTATTACGAATAGCAGGGGTCGAGGTGTAGTCCCAATATCGTCGAGTCTAGCCTAAAGGTTGCGCTACACGATACGAGTTCCTCGTACGAGAATAGCCACGAGAATTAATTGCCGATTGACAAGACAGACGTTACTATTTCATCGGTTGTACTGCAATCAATTATTCTCATGGCTATTATTGTACGAAGCACTCGATATTGACGTCACCTTAACACTGCGACAACACAGTTCCAAGTCCGAGTTAAGACTCATGTCCGTCCCCTTTCTTTTCTCTCCTTTAAATACTGTCTTATTGTTGCCAATCTGGCAATTCCTCCTGTCGTTCAGCGTTCGCTATCCACCTCCACGCCCCAGTCCTTGTCTCTCCAAACGCGACATGTGCTTGTCTCGAGTGGCTATCTGCGACACACCTGTTATACCCCATCAGCTGTTAGCTATGGGTTTAGACTGACCACTTCGGTGAGTGTTCAGTGGTTACTTGTGGCATTGTTAAGAGGCATTTATAACCACCTAAATAAAACCAAATTCTGTGATACAGTTGAAAATTAGATTCGCGTTTTTTTTTTTTTTTTTTTAATGTTCAGTTTATTTATATAATAAAAACTAATAGCAAGATTGCAGCTTTGTTGTGTTGTTCTTTGTAATGATAATTTGTTTCAGGCGCGTGTGCAGGGGCATGGTTTTGGGGGTCGAAACTTCCCTCCTGGTCATGAAAATGTTCCTGGGTTGTTTTTTCTCCCAATATATGTCCTTCGGAGTATGACTCAACCCTCCTATAAACGTCGCTTCCACACAGTTTAAACCACCCACTGCTAACATTCCAATACAAGCACGTGGTGTTGTGTGGGGTTTTTGGTGGGGTTTTTACATCTTAGTCAAACGAGATGGCAAACGAACAGAGTGGCAAGTGATGGCACAGTTTAATCATACACTTCTAAATCATGCATTTAACAAGAAGCAATGATTGAAATCTAGATGCCCATTGAAATTTAATGAACTCGTATTACGTTAAAATTGTTATCTAGTTCGCTTCCGCTCGCTAAAGATACCATTTTAAATATAGTCGAGTAGTAATAGATCGCACCCTATTACTCTAATGTAACAATCCACTGGTTCGCTGCAATGGCGCAATTTGCCCTCGAGATCTGAGGGGGTTGTCGGTGCAATTTGCAGTCGAAGTCGTACAAGATATAATTACATAAATAGTAAAAAGTGTTTGTTTTCGCTCTTTTTCGTTCGTCACTCCGGGATACGAAAAGTGCATGAATTAAATAAAATGAGCGTAGCAGACTTCAATGATACCTTTGATGTCAGCGCTGGCTATGAAAATGTGCGTTTCAGTAATAAGCGATCTTTTCCAACAAGCCGCAGGGCCGTACCTATAGCGAGTTGAAAGGGTGGGGTGGGAGAGGGAAGTCAGAGGCGGATCGAGGGGGGGAGCAGGAGCCCGGCCCCCCGACTTAAATTTTGCGATAGTTATAATTTTATTATATATTAATTTTCACTTGTTTTACGATCCCCCTCCAAACCTCACCCAAAGTTCCCTTGGCATTCCCCCTCATGTCACTGGGGCCCCCCTAAATGGATTTTCTGGATCCGCCACTGGTAGTGGTGGGTAAAGAAGAATCAGGACATAATAATATATATCTTCCAGCTAAACAAAAATGACACTTTTAATCTCAACAGGTTACGGTTTTTTTCGCTTTTAATGTGTATTTGGGGGATGGGGGTGGGGGTGGATGCATTTGGTTTTATCGCTCGGTACGGACCTAAATTTTAACTAGAAGTGTTGTAGGCTAGTACAGTCGACGGTAAAATCTATCAATGGAACTAAACAGGGCAATTTAGAGGGGTACGGCCCTGAATTGTAACTAGAAGTGTAGTATGCTCTCCGTACGGGCAAGTCCATCAAATGAAATGGGACGTTAAGGTACTCACAACTTAGCCATGCAAGATACTTCTTTTTGAAAACCGTAGTTTGTTGCTGCGGATATTTCTGTAAACCTGGTGTATTCTTGCTTGTCCTGCTATTTATGGAAGTGCAAGACATTGTCTTATTGTGCACACTTGGCATGCGTCAGAATATTCAAGTTGTGAGTACCTTAACGTCTTGATCAACAAGGACTAAAAAGATCACAGTCACTACCATGCGAATCGATGCTGTGGGTTCGAATCTCATCAATATACACTTTGTGATTTCATAAAATTAGATTCTACAGAATCGTCTGGGGCAGAAATCGCCGGTTACGGGGAGCCGTCACTCTGGCTCCCGTTACTCCCCTTAGACTAGTTCAAGTATATACCATTTCTGTGCTCGCCTTAGCATGTGAATTAAACAAAAGTACTTCAAAACGATTAAATATCAATGGTCAGTAATGGCTTCCCATAATCCTCCTCAATTCTATTTTTAGAGCAAGATCTCTAAAGAAAAAGGTTTTTGTTTAACGACACCACTAGAGCACGTTGATTAATTAATCATCAGCTATTGGATGTCAAACATTTATTAATTCTGACACATGTAGTAATTAAAGGATACCCGCTACATTTTTCCTAATGCAGCAAGGGATCTTTTATATGCACTTTTCCCCACAGACAAACAAGCACATACCACGGCCTTTGACCAGTTGTGATGCACTGGTTGGAACGAGAAAACCCCCCAATCAAGTTAATGGGTCCACCGAGGTGGTTATATCCTGTGATGCAAGCACCTCAAGCGAGCACTCCACCGACTGAGCTAAGTCTCGCCCCGATATGCAATGAAGACAAGCACGCATTTGTTCAAGAAGGCGAGACGTAGCCCAGTGGTAAAGCACTCGCTTGATGCGCGGTCGGTCTGGGATCGATCCCCGTCAGTGGGCCCAATGAGCTATGTCTCGCTCCAGCCAGTACACCACGACTGGTACATCAAATACCGTGGTATGTGTTTTCCTGTCTGTGGGATGGTGCATATAAAAGATCACTTGCTGCTAATCGAAAAGAGTAGCCCATGAAGTGGCGACAGCGTGTTTCCTCTCTCAATATTTGTGTGGTCCTTAACCATATGTCTGATGCCATAATTATATTATATCAGTAAATAAAATGTGTTGAGTGCGTCGTTAAATGAAACATTTTCTTCCTTCATTTGTTCAAATTTAAGACCGGCAGATTCTGAGTCTGGGATTGCTGGGCGAGTGTGTAGTCGACAGTGACTCCTAGAAATACATTAGTCACCACTAGGTGCGAAACTAATCATTAGTTCAAGGAAGAAATTAAGTTTCAGATCCAGAAATATGGCGCAGTATCGTGAGAGGTCCACGTCCGTTAAACGAATCACCGCGATGGACATTCTTTTAATGAGCATGGAAGTGTAAATGGTTTCCCCTGTAATTTGGCTTAATTTGATAGAACGGGAACTAAATATACATGGAGCGCCCATACCACTGGGATTTGCGCTAAGGTCGCATAACATGCCAGGATTTATAACATAAAAGGTTGTTCAAAAAGCCCATGATCAGATAACTTGTGAAATAATCAGTGCAGTTCATTACAAATAAGGTTACCCACACGAGATGAAGATACTCATAACATGTGGAATTCTTTGAGCGTTCACCTCTGTAGTAAACTATAATCTCTGTACATAACAGAAGGCATGTAAATATTATTACAAAGTGTGTTTTGTCTGCTTTAAGATAATGATGCTTGGATCCTTAGATCCGTGGATCCTGCAACATCCAAAATACGACTGCTGTGTAAATGGCTAGCCCTCATTAGCCGAGGTTATATACACGGCCGCCATGTATATAGCGACTTCTATGTTAAGTAACAAAAATGACCGCGTCCATTGAGGTTTTATTTATGGAATTCATCTTTGTACGCATTATTTAACACGATGTGTGCACGGTAGTCGACTGTACCTGAACGGAAAATAATAATAAAAAAATAAAACATCCTTGCAATATGCGGCATAGGGTAACTACAATAAAGACTGTCATAGGGCAGATCGACAGAGGAAAAGCGAACAGAACGACCGGAAACTGTTCAAAAGGCCTCCCGTATACAGATGTAATTCACTAGTAGCGGGGGCGGGACATAGCTCAGTGCTACAGCGCCCGCCTGATGGGCGATCGATATGGGATCGATTCCCGTCGGTGGGCCCATTGGGCTATTTCTCGTTCCAGCCAGTGCCCCACAACTGGTGTAACAAATGCCGTGGTATGTACTGTCCTGTCTGTGTGATGGTGCATATAAACAATCCCTTGCTGCTAATCGAAAAGAGTAGCCTATGAAGTGGCAACAGCGATTTTCCTCTCTCAATATCTGTGTGTGGTCCTTAACCATATGTCCATCCCCATATAACCGTAAATAAAAGATGTTGAGCGCTTCGTTAAATAAAACATTTCCTTCCTCTTATTGCTGCAAATCGAAAAGAGTAGCCCATGAAGTGGCTACAGCGGGTTTCCTCTCTCGATATCTGTGTGTGGTCCTTAACCGTATGTCCGACGCCATATAACCGCAAATAAAATGTGATGAGTGCGTCGTTAAATAAAACATTTCCTTCTTTCACTAGTAGCGTCATTATGTCTGCATAACATATACAGATGTGATCTAGGATTGCTTGTCAATAATGTGGGGCCGAATGTCAGTAACAGAGTTGGTGTCCTGACATTCGACCTGAGCAGGATAAAGCCGATGTCCTAAAACAGTAACAGAGTTGGTGTCCTGACATTCGACCTGAGCAGGATAAAGCCGATGTCCTAAAACAGTAACAGGTTATTTTATTTGTCCTGCTATCCTACATAATACTTAAAAACAATTAAAGATATGACTCGTTATATTTCACAAGTGTAATGTTTCCCAGAGTACTAGGTCCACAGGTGAATACCCATGTCGCCTACAATATCTATACACCAAAACAACATAGTTCTCAAATTATAACAATTTATTTCTTATTTATAAAACCAAAAATGTGTTAAAAACTGTTTTCAAAAATAAAAACCGTTAACTGGAAATAGAAGAATCGTTAGCTATGAACAATATACCATTCCTTTGCTGAAGATGACTAGCGTAAAAGTAGCTCTGCCCCCCCCCCCCCCCCCCCCATAAAAACTATATAAGTGGTCAGTGACCGAAGATATAGAACTTTTATCTAGTCACCATATCTTGCCGATACATGTAGTGATTGAAGGATAAACAGGGATTTGTTGTCACAGTCATTCTTTGTGCCAGTGTTGGTGTAATCCCTTATTTGTTTTTGGACATCAGGTATATTCCTAGCTGTCGTCGTGTCTTATAATGACTTTGACCGGAGATATGTTCTCCTGCCGTGACTTCAAAATAACCTGACGTGACGTCAGAATAACCTATAATATAAGCTGTCAAACAACACCAGAGCTAATGAATCAGTAAACATTAAGGAAAGCTGGATAATTAATTAGACGCCAAACTAAAAAACATAATTAATAATTTACACTCGGTTCCCAGCTGCCTCACTTGTGTCATTGTTCTTATTTTGTTATATTCGTAGATCGTGCTAATTAATGCGTACACAGATGAATTTCATAAATAAAACCTTAGTGAACGCTGCCATCTTTGTCATAATCTTAAGATAAAGTAGCTATAGCATCGGCTAATATATTTATATTTACAACAGGCAGTCCACACATTTTTATGAGCTCGTCAGTTCAATGAACATGTGATCTCATTTACAACGGGAGAAAACAACAACATTATATCTAGGCTATATATAATTATACATATATTTTTAAAAAATAGGAGGCGGGAAGGGGGAGTGAGCCCACCACACCTAAACGGCCCTTTATTTTTTGTCCTGTCTCAGTATAGCTTCTGGTAGCTTCATACACTATCCGACAAACGGCATTTGCGTTTGCAGTAAAACCTAGGCACGTACCTAGCGAAGATGCAGTTGCCCCAACATGAAAAACAAATGTTTTAGTTAGTGTGTGTAAAGAATTTAATTGTATGTTTGTTTATTTGTTATTTGTTTGTTTGTTTGTGTGTGAGCCACGGTGTTATATGGGGGGGGGGGGGGGGGGGGAAGGCAACCCACACTATGTATGTATGTTTGATTTTAAAAGATTTAATACAGTAAAAAAGGAGAAAAGGGTTTGAATCGGGAGGGCGGTATTTCCCCCATCCCTCCTCGCTACGCCATGTATCTGCTGTAATAGATTACTATATTTTATTTTATTTTGCAGGTATCTACTCGATATTCGGATGTCCCAAGATGACACCGCGGCACGTCGCCGACGGCAAATCATATGGGACGTATACCACGACGATGCACGTACAACACATGAACTCTGGGAGTAACGGGATAGCGGTGACGGCGGTCTAGTACAACACGCGAACTCCGGGAGTAACGGGTTTCCTGTGACGGCGGTCTAGTACAACACGCGAACTCCGGGAGTAACGGGTTAGCTGTGACGGCGGTCTAGTACAACACGCGAACTCCGGGAGTAACGGGTTAACGGTGACGGCGGTCTAGTAGAACACGCGAACTCCGGGAGTAACGGGTTAGCGGTGACGGCGGTCTAGTACAACACATGGACTCCGGGAGTAACGGGATAGCTGTGACGGCGGTCTAGTACAACACGCGAACTCCGGGAGTAACGGGTTTCCTGTGACGGCGGTCTAGTACAACACGCGAACTCCGGGAGTAACGGGTTAACGGTGACGGCGGTCTAGTAGAACACGCGAACTCCGGGAGTAACGGGTTAGCGGTGACGGCGGTCTAGTAGAACACGCGAACTCCGGGAGTAACGGGTTAGCGGTGACGGCGGTCTAGTAGAACACGCGAACTCCGGGAGTAACGGGTTAGCGGTGACGGCGGTCTAGTAGAACACGCGAACTCCGGGAGTAACGGGTTTCCTGTGACGGCGGTCTAGTAGAACACGCGAACTCCGGGAGTAACGGGTTAGCGGTGACGGCGGTCTAGTAGAACACGCGAACTCCGGGAGTAACGGGTTAGCGGTGACGGCGGTCTAGTACAACACACGAACTCCGGGAGTAACGGGTTAGCGGTGACGGCGGTCTAGTAGAACACGCGAACTCCGGGAGTAACGGGTTAGCTGTGACGGCGGTCTAGTACAACACATGAACTCCGGGAGTAACGGGTTAGTGGTGACGGCGGTCTAGTACAACACACGAACTCCGGGAGTAACGGGTTAGTGGTGACGGCGGTCTAGTACAACACACGAACTCCAGGAGTAACGGGTTAGCTGTGACGGCGGTCTAGTAGAACACGCGAACTCCGGGAGTAACGGGTTAGCGGTGACGGCGGTCTAGTAGAACACGCGAACTCCAGGAGTAACGGGTTAGCCGTGACGGCGGTCTAGTAGAACACGCGAACTCCGGGAGTAACGGGTTAGCGGTGACGGCGGTCTAGTAGAACACGCGAACTCCGGGAGTAACGGGTTAGCTGTGACGGCGGTCTAGTAGAACACGCGAACTCCGGGAGTAACGGGTTAGCTGTGACGGCGGTCTAGTACAACACACGAACTCCGGGAGTAACGGGTTAGTGGTGACGGCGGTCTAGTACAACACACGAACTCCGGGAGTAACGGGTTAGTGGTGACGGCGGTCTAGTACAACACACGAACTCCAGGAGTAACGGGTTAGCTGTGACGGCGGTCTAGTAGAACACACCAACTCCGGGTGATCGGACTGTGGAGACTAAGGAACACATTGCTAATGTTATCCCTCGGCTAATACAGAACCTGTCTTGGGCATATCCGCTGAATACTTCGAAGAATGTGCCCAAGACAGACGTGCTAGAACCTTCAGTCGATGTAAGCACAAGTCAAATGGTTGATTGATTGACTAGACTAATTCAGAGAAGTCAAGGTGGTTTTGGATTCGTTATAAAGTACTAGGTTCTTATAACAATTATATTTCAAGATGGAAGTATTGCTTGAAGTATCATATCACAAACTGGAAGCATTTCTTGAAGTATGGTATTACAGACTGGAAGTATTGGTTGAAGTATATCACAAACTGGAAATGTTTATTTTTTGAAGTATCATATCACAAACTGGAAACATTGCCTAAAGTATCATATCACAAACTTAAAGCATGTTTTGAAGTATTGTATCACAAACTTGAAGTGTTTTATGAAGTATGATATCACAAACCGGAAGCGGTGCTTCAAGTATGATATCACAACCTTAAAGCATGTTTTGAAGTATGATATCACAATCTTGAAGCATTGCTTGAAATATGATATCACAATCTGGAAGCATTGCTTGAAGTATGATACCATACTCTCGGTTGAAATATTACTTGTCGTATGATATCACAAACTGGAAGCATGTTTTGAAGTATAATATCACAGACTGGAAGCATTGCCTGTCGTATGATATCACAAACTGGAAGCATTAGTTGAATTATGATATCATAAGCTGAAAATATTGCTTTAAGTGTAATACCACTACTGAAACTATTACTTGAAATATACATTACAAAATGAAGTAATGTTTCATCGCAAATTAAAAGTACTGCACAAAGGTAACATTACACCATGAATTATTGCTTCGAATATGACACTAAAAAGTAGATGTATTGGTTTTTTTTATTTATAACATCACAAACTAGTATTGTTTGGAATATGACATACAAAAAAGGTAGTACTGCTTGAAATACGACGTCACAGTCTCGAAGTGTAGCTTGAAGTATGTCACAACCCAATTATTGTTGAAGTACGACGTCACAATCTCGAAGTGTAGCTTGAAGTATGTCACAACCCAAGTATTGTTGAAGTATGAAGTCACAAAATTGAAGTACTGCTAGATATTTTACATTGCAAAGTGGCAGTACTGTTTGACGTCAGAAAGTTATATGTTATGTATGAAGTATGACGTCACAAATTGAAAGTATTGCTTGAAGTATTGGATAACAGATTGGAAGTACTGCTTAAAGAAGACTATTACAAACTGGAACTATTGCAGGAGTAGATTGTAATGCACCGATTCCCGTGGAATTTGAAAGCCCTCAACATTAAGCTAAAAGTCACGAAACGTATTGCATTTCAATCAGGAAGTAAGGCATATAATGTGACATTATAAACTGAACGTATTGCTTAGTATGGCATTATTAACTGGAAATATTTCTTGAAATATGACATTGCAAATTGATAGTATTACCAGACGTAGTATTACATCTTCCTTCTGCACCAGCATGCAATGCATGTTTATTGCTACGTCGTTTATTAAGCTATCTCGGCTATTGAGTTCCGCGCAAACTTCAAATTTGCACATTTAAAGCGAATGTGAAGTATAAATCCATTTTTTTTTTCTTTCGGGCAGTGGTTTTGTGATCGAGCGCAGAATACTTGCCATTAGTTACGAGGGTCGCCGAATTAAACCCAATGTATTTAGCTCTTCTTATACGGCCGCCGCATCGTTCTTAGAAGTGATGACGCATACTTTTCGTAAGTTGAATAGCTTTAGTATCAGAGAGGGTGGATTTAATATAATTTAATTATTTTTGTCTCAACTTTGCGAAGTATAAAGGCGAGATATAAGTATTACTTTTCCGACAGCGTTAAAGTTTTGCGATTAGATTTTATATATATAAATGTTAAGTCCGAGATCGATGAAACTTGGTTTATAGTTGCATCTATGGATGTTCATCACAGTGCATGTGAAAACAATTAAACATTATTTATTTAAATATTTTTAATTAACACGCTGTTACATTTAACGTAATGTTAAAGTTTTCCTAGATAGATGCAACTTGCTTTATAGTTGAACTTAGGGATGTTCATTGAAGTACTTTTGCATTTCAAGTAACGATAAAGGTTTGCCGGTAAGTCCATTTCTCACAAATTGTATGTCCTAAACGTGGTTTATAGTTGTTTCAATAGATGTTCACCACAATGCAGGTGTCAAAAAAAAAAAAAAAAAAAAAAAAAAAAATTAAAATTTGAATTGAATTTTCAATATAATAATAATAATAACATTGAGATAGACATGTTATGGCTGCAGCTACCACTGACACCGAATACGTTTATACTAGACGGGACATTTAATTCCGTCAAATTATTGTTATTGTTATTTAATTTAATTTAATTTAATTTAACTTTATTTTAATTTATTTTAATTTAATTTACCTTTATTGTGTTATGTTATGTTTTATTGTCTTGTTTTATTACTTCACTTTTGTTGTTGTTCATTGTTTTGTTTTTGTTTGTTTTTGTTTTGTTTTCTTGTGGGGTATTGTTATGGTTGTTCGTGTTTTCTTTTGTGTGTATATGTATGCGTGGGTGTGTGCGTGTTGGCGCGCGCGCGTTTGCATGTGTGTGTGTATGTATGTGTAAGCGTATGTTTGTGTGTGCCTGTGTGTGTGTGTGTATGCATGTGTGTGTGTATGTGTGTGTGTGTGTGTGTGCGCGCGCGCGCGCGTGTTTGTATATGTGCGCGCGTGCGTGTGTGTTCGGTAATGCGGCAGCTTAAAATAGGTTTTGTGCCTTTAAGTTGAAATACAGGTGATTCATTTTTATTGGAACATATAAACAAAAACTGTGCCATGTCATCTTGGCTTCTGATCTTTATT
The DNA here is from genome assembly GCF_016097555.1 of Gigantopelta aegis. Classification (NCBI taxonomy): domain Eukaryota; kingdom Metazoa; phylum Mollusca; class Gastropoda; order Neomphalida; family Peltospiridae; genus Gigantopelta; species Gigantopelta aegis. The sequence goes on from NC_054706.1 coordinate 68,176,635, forward strand.
GTTCGAAGGCCAATTTTTTTTTTTTTAAACCCATTCTAAACCTAGTACTAAAGTGCGTACTGACCAATTACCGTACATCCTTAAATAAAAACCTTGTGCCGTGAGACCAGCGGCCAATTTCACAAAACATCGTAAGTTTACGTCTGCCACTAGCAGTTATACCGGGCATACATGTACACGTGTTGGGCATCCATTTCACACAGAAACTTACATCATTACAGAAAAAAACTAGCATTTTAAGAACAAAAGAAAGTGAAATATGTGTTCTTCTTACTATATTTGTTGTACTACCCTATAGTAGTAAGAATTGTTGTTTAGTCGTAGATGTACTTTTACGTGTAAAACTGGGCTTACAATGCTTTGTGAAATTGGGTCCCTCTATTCACGGCTAATTATTATTTTTTCATACAATTTAGTTTTTAACATTCCGGTGCCTTTTATAAAAACGATTAACTCACATCCTTTTGTTTAGAGATGTTTGCGTGGAACCGAAGGATAAGATTGGGCTTATTATATTGTTGTTCCCGCTATCCCATTACAAGCGTTTGACGTCTTGCAACGAGTATATCGTGGTCATTGACCTGACAAAGCAAAAGGGCCAATTTTACAAAAAGGTAAAACAGCGTAAGTTTACGCCTGTAACTAGCAGTTATACCGGGCATACGTTTGTATACATGTTGTTCTAGCATCTGTTTCACACACAAAATTACATCATTACGGAAGATGTAACTTTTTTAAGACAAACAAAAAAAAAAAAAAAAAGAAAAAAAAAAAAAAAAAAAAAGAAGAAGAAAAAAGTGTACTTCTTACTATATTTGTTGTACTATAATAGTATAATAATTGTGGTTTAGTCGTAGATTTACGTTTACAAACAAGACTAGGCTTACAATGTTTTGTGAAATTGGGCCGTCCCTTATATAATGCTAGGCACAGACTACCAACTGTCACGAGGAAGTTGGCCAACTCTCTTGACCTAGCGATTTCTACGACTGTCCAGTTGCTAGTCTGAGCGCTCTTACAACTGGATTCTCGTCGTATAGAACCCCTAGTTCATCTGAGCGCACCCGTCGTAAGTAGGGGAGTTGGGAATATTACAACGCAACCATCGAGTTGGTCAACTTATTGTGACAGTTGATAGTATGAGCCTAGCATTAGGCAGGCGTCGATTCAATGCAGGCCTCTAATTTTTATTTTGGCCACGCTCTGAGACCCGGTCTCTAATCGAGGCAAATTTCTGTTCAAGGCAGACCTCTAGTCAAGAATTTACGGTAATTATTTAATTAGTAATTTAGTTTTATTTATTTATTTATTATTTTATTTATGTATGTATTTATTTAACTGCCATATGTTCATCTGACATAAATGATATCAGATAATTGGCTTCTATATTTCCAGACTATTTTATTATTTTACTGTATGTATAATAGAGTAGAACAGACGAATATGCATTGAGACTGACTCCCAGTGATACAGGGGCACTTTTTAATTGTAGTATTTCCAAGGTTACTGAACGTTAGGCTCGTCTGTGTTAATTAAGAAAGGGTGTATTTCCATACCCTAAACATAAACCTCTTGATATCAAAGCCAGCCCCCCCCCCCCCCCCAAAAAAAAAAAAAAAGAAGAAGAAAAAAAAAGTCACCCTGGTTGGAAGCCCCTCTTTGGAGACGAACCCAGTACTATCATGTTTTATGTTGACAACTTAAGCACTACTCAGTTGGTGTGCATTTGCATTTAAGGTGATCTTAACGTTATGATCACTTTGTGGAACTTTGTGGAACTTTGTGGAACGGCACCATGGACTTTGATTTACTATTTTGCTCATGCGCAGTTTCTGGTATCAATGAATTTCACATATAGTCCATGGGTAGGTCTATATATAATAATATTAGTCTTAGACAAGACTCAGGTTCGTTAACTGTATTGGTGTATACTATTTAAAGTGCATGCATTCTCAAAAACGTCATTCGGTGCTTGTTATGTTTAATGTGTTGATGTTCTGACGTTTCCGAAATTGCAGGTTATACTGCATCTCTTGATGGAGACATATTTGCACTGAAACTGTGTGAACGAGAATTGGTTGCAGTTTGCAGTCGATTTGTCCAAGGCATCATACATATGTGTTAAGAACAGTGTAAACAGTATGTAATGTTATTGATGTAAATGTTATCATAATCTTATCTGAATAAAATATATTAATATAAAAGATGATGTTGTTGAATTTATTTATTTTTGTCAAAGAAATATAAGTATTGTCGTGTTAGTATATACACATATGCGTATATTAATTTAGAGAAACCATAAATATGATACTTTTTTATTCTTATGTTTATCCCGCTGCCCCTTTCAATTCTCTTCATCTTATACCCCTGCGCGTGCTGTAACCTCACCGTAGTGCAGGGGTGTAACATCATCTTTGAGAATGGCCAATACAGCACAAATTGAAATTTTTAGTAAAAGTCAGTATCTATCTGTGATATTTGTATTTTTGCACAGTTCTTTACACTGTTTTTATTTAAATCTTGAATTTTTATATTGATGTTGATCATCACCTTATTTGTTTGCATTACCATAGTTTGACACCCAATAGCCGATGTATTTTTCGTGCTGGGGTGTCGTTAAACATTCATTCATTCATTCATTCATTCATTCATTCCATCTTATATCTTCCCGATTTGGCAGCTCGTCCTATCTTTCAACTCCTATCGCTATCCACCTCCACATCCCAGTCCTGCACCGCGAATGGTATATCAAAGGCCGTGGTATGTGTTATTCTGTCTGTGGGATGATGCACAGACTGTCTGTGGTCCTTAACCATATGTCCGACGCCATATAACCATAAATGAAATGTGTTGAGTGCGTCGTTAAATAAAACATTTCCTTCCTTCCTTCCGTCTCATCCACAGATAAGAATAAATATGGTAACTAATGCTTGGCGTACACCAACCGATTAACCCTCCGGCAATGGAATCATGAGCTGGCTATGTCAGTACTTGAATCCATGGCTGGCGTGCCTGAACCGCAAGGATATGGGCACGTTAAAATAGTTCCTTCCTTCCTTCCAACCGATTAATGCTGACTCGGCTGTCCAGTCGACACAAGTCTGAAACAGTGGTGGATCTAAGGTAGGGGGAGGGGGCAGGAGCCCGGGCCCCTGCTAAATTGTGCGACATTTATATCTTTATTTTATTTGCTTTCATTTTTGTTTGACGTTGAAGAATCCAAGAATGCCTTTGGGAACGTTTGTGGCCTTCAGTCGCATGTCAAAGCCCCCCACCAGTAGATTCTCTGGATCTGCCACTGTGAAAATGTGAACCTACACACACAAGCAGTCGCGAAAGTATTTCTTTATTTAACTTTATTAACGTGTATGTATATGTATATGTATATGTATATGTATATGTATATTTTATATATGTGTATGTATATATATCATTGTTTTTGTATTTACCATGGTTTGACACCCAATAGCCGATGTATTGTTCGTGCTGGAGTGTCGTTAAACATTCATTTATTCATTCATTCATTCATATATATATATATATATATATATATTGCACGTACCTACCAATTAACGCCGACGCGACTGCCGTGTCCCGGCAACCCCTACCCCCCCCCCCCCCCCCGACCTTAGATCCGCCACGAACAACCATTTTTGTGCGGAACTAGCACGAGGTCTTTAATATGCACCATTCCACAGACAGGATTACACATACCACGGCCTTTCGTATACCAGTCGTGGTGCCCTGGCTGGAACGAGAAATAGCCCAAATGGGCCCACGGACGGGGATCGATCCCAGACCGAACGCTGTACCACTGGGCTACGTGCCGCCCCTCATCGTGCATATGTCGATGAAAAAGCTACACGTAACAGGTTCAGCCGCGTGTGTTGCTATTATCGTCTATGGAATTTGATTTAGTGATATACACTCTGCAACTCAAATTAGTATCTTAGTCTTATAGTACAGTATGGAGGCCGGTCAAACCAGTCACCTTTCGAATTAGGTAAGACCAGTTATTGGATTCCGCGCCATCATCACGGCGTTAGATAAAACATTATATTAGTTCATTGTTTGGTATGTTTCTCACCAGCTCAAATGACAATGGAATCTAGGTGAGTAACATCACATCTTTGTTCCGTTCTATCTCATTGTTTTTGTCTTAGTTATCAATATCTCCCTGTCTGCACTGACGGATTCGGACAGCTCAAAGACATGTATTACCGGTAAGATGTAATTTCCGGAAACTGGATTAATAAAGTCATTGCCAAGCCGTTTATTGATACTCGTTCGAAACGTCTATGATGAAACCAATATAGCAGGATGACATAGATATATTGTTGTATCCTTTGCTTCTATATTAAAAACAAGACAGCTGGTATTTAGGTTTCAGAAAGTTTTTATTTATTTAAAATCTACATTCATTCCAAATAAAGAGATTAAATTATTTAAATTTAAGTTATTACATACTGTGTTAAGCTGTGCAAGCTCAGCTACAGTTTTAGTCAGTTAAAGACCCTAGCAATGGCAGTCGTGGTGCACTGGGTGGAACGAGAAAAAACCCCAATCAGCTGAATGGATCCACCGAGGTGGTGCGATCCTGCGACGCAACCACCTCAGGCGAGCGCCAGTACATTGTCATTGCAGATGCGTGTTCAGGGAATTAGCCTGTAAAAAGGTGTGTGTGTGTGTGTGTGTGTGTGTGTGTATGTGTGTGTGTGTGTGTGTGTGTGTGTGTCGGGGGTTTCCCCAGGGCCATTAGGCGTAGCGGCCCGACACGCCTTGGTCCGTGAAGTAAGCGCTTTGACGGCGTAGAAGCGCCTTAAATCAATTGCCGTTACGCCTTGATTTGAAGTGCTTTAGAAAAACAATTTTCACAAGTACGAGCGTGGCAGTCGACTACCTCTTGCAAAGAACTTGTATACCAGTATATCAAGCACACCTAATTACTATGACAGGTAAAACACTTCCTAAATACCTAACAATGGACCAGTCGTCTGCTCACAACTGGTGTTTAGTAATTTTACCACATCTACTGGCATGGGCGGATCCAGGAAATATTTTTAGGGGGGGGCCAAAAAAGAAGGGCACATTGACTCGTCAAAAGGGCACCTTACTACAAGTTTTGATATTTACAATTAATATGAATTCCTACAGTTCTACGTCATAATATACTAGCAATAATGAAGTAAATTTGCGTCACTCGCGTTAGAACCTCAATGGGGCCCCATTGAGACTCAATAACACAGACACATATCTGCAAGCTTGCGCATGTACACGAAAATCTTGATTTCATTTATCTACAATATAATTATTGTTTACTTAAAAAAAAAAAAATTCTACAAACAAAAAGGGCACTTGGACATTTTGAGGGCACTTGAACAATTTTTTGGGGGGACACGTCCCCCTTGTCTATCATCCCCCCCCCCCCCCCCCCCCTTGGATCCGCCCATGTACTGGGACCGCTAATCCGTCAGAAAGGCGCTTACGCGTAACGGGATTCCCGTGCCGAGCAATCAAGCTTCACGGCCGACCAAAGAAGATGCCCATTGACAGAATCAACTGTACCATTTAACTGAATAAACGATAGGTGAAGCACTTTTTAAAAGTACAGTTAAGTTGGCAATCAATCATTTCAATCCTAACACCCCCTTCCCAAAACTCCCCCACACTGAAAACATCCAAGGCTCGTGCTGTCGGTAGCCAAATTAGCCATTGGCTAATTAAAAATTATTTGTAAAAAAAACCGGCTAATAAAATTTGCATGGCTAAACCATTTTCTATCTTCTGATGTGAACAAACGGTTACATAATCTATTCGACAGCTCAAACATAATAATAATACCAAATATTCAATTAGCGTAATAGCGATCTCGCGACCGGTAACGAGAAAATCCAGAATACAGCGTAGGCGTTATGATGTTTGTTTATTTTAATAATCACGGTTATTAATTTTAACGGCATGCATTCGACATGTATGACAGCAATGTGACGGTAATTCAATGTCTGGAAGATCTGTAACTTGTAAAGTCTTTGAACCAAGGTAACCAATCGACAGTGCGTGTCAATTTGAATACACATGCCATTTCAGGGCCGAAAGACATGTAGGCTATCCCAAGAGCTGTGTTCAGCTAGATCGAGTGAAAACAAAACGTTCGCTATACTGGTTTGTGCGCTTCACGTTAAACCAAATGGACACGACGGACACCAATCAAATATTCGCGAACGTTTGCGCCAGATATTATGTTAGCAACCTTAGTTGGAGTTATCTCCCTTGATGTACTGGGTGAAAGCAATCGCCCTTGTTTTTCACTCTTCCTTCTCCTTTTGTATCTGTCAAATAACGTTGTGTTTTACTTTCTAAGGTTGTGTTTCTGATCAGTAACTATTAGGGAGGCAACTTTTCTCTTAACTGGCGTGGTGGCAGCAGGTATCGAAACCACGCGTCTGAACACAAGCAGACTTTCTCGTAAGCTGTCCTGTATAGTTTTACTACGTCACGTAGCTGATTGGTTCGACGTTTAGCTCGCCTGTAACACACATTCTTTCATCGTAGTTCTACAACACCAACACACCAACACACCATGGCACAGACACACCGCGCTCCAAAACAATGGTCTCTAACAAAAGTAGAAACAGTAAATTCATTCGAAAACTGGCGTCAAAATATAGTGTACACGTTGTCACTCGATCCCAACTTCAGCCGTTTCCTGGCCGATGGATATACGTGGGATAAGAAGTCCCGTGCAGAACCCACAAGAGGTTTCGCTGATGATGGTGAACATATCCCAGTAAGACAACGTCTTACAGCTCAACAAAAAAGCAACTACTTAGACTTGATGTTGGGACAAATTGCAAATTATTGCCCTATCATATCTCGCAACACCATAATCAAAACATCCACATCTCTGCCTTGCATCTGGCAGTCAATACGCCTAAATTTTGGCTTCCAATACACCGGGGGGCATTTTTTGGATTTTTATGAAATTCAACTACAGCCAGAGGAAAGACCGGAAGATCTCTTTCAGCGCCTAAGTGCATTTGTAGAAGACAATCTACTCACACATGATAGTGCCATCAGTCACCATGGTGACCAGGTTGCTGAAGATGAGGAAATGTCTCCATCTCTTGAGAACTTCATTGTTCTTCAGTGGCTGAGACTTATCAATAAAGACCTACCTAGACTTGTCAAACAAAGGTATGGCACAGAACTTAGATCAAGAACTTTAGCATCAATCATGCCAGAAATATCGCAAGCTTTGCCGTCATTAATCGATGAATTACGCACATCTGAAGATGTAAAGGTCATGCGCTCCTCAGCATGGCAGTCGCAACAAATACCCAGACACCATCTAAAGTATGCCCCATATGCAAAGCAGCAGACCGTTCCTATGATCATTTCCTGAGTCATTGCAAACACCTTACTGAAAGTGATCGCAAATTCCTTCTAAAAGCTCGACAAATAATCAACATAGCTGACAACCAGGACTCTGCAGACACTGATGACGACGAACAAAACGAATCACCATCTGATCTCACCAGTCTTCTAGTGCTTCTACACTGAGAGTGCAGATCAGACAGTCACCCTACATAAATGTGTTTTACAAACATAACAATGTTCGAGTAACTCTTGACACCGGCGCCACTGGAAACATGGTCAGGTTATCAACTGCACAAGCATTGGGATTTCACATCAAGAAAACATCACAATCAGCTCATCAAGCAGATGGCTCATCTCCTTTGAATGTGATTGGAGAAACTACTGCCACTTTCTCTCGGGGAGATAAGGAATTCCATTTTGAAGGCTTGATCGTGGAACAACTAGACGTAGACATACTTGCTGGGACACCATTTATGGAAAGTAACGACATCGGCATTCGACCTACAAGGCGTCAGATAAGTCTTAAAGATGGTACACTTGTTCACTATGGCTCTATATCTGAAACAAAGGATCAACACACCATTCGCCGAGCTTGTGTACTCAGAGCACTACCCACTACTACCACAGTGTGGCCCGGTGACTATGTTGAAATACCAGTGCCTGATGATACGCACTTCAAGATGATTTGTATGCTGTAGAACCACGAACCGATAACATTCATGCTACACAAGCCAAAACATGGCCTCCACACAGTCTCCTCCAAAGTGTTTCGGGGAGAATTCGCATACCAAACACAACCGACAGTCCACAACTCCTGAGGAAAAATTAACATTTTTGCCAGATTCGACCAGTATTCATCCCAGAAGTTGACAATGTCAGTGACAAACCACATCTCCCCAGAACAAATACCAAATCACAATCATATGACAAGTTCTCAGACCAAATTCAAATAGACCCTCACTGTATTCTCTCTCCAGAAATCAGAAAGGAATTCAGTGCTCTAGTTTAGGAATATGATGATGTATTTGACCCTTCCATAGAATGCTATAATGGTGCCAGTGGTCCATTCCAAGCAGTAGTTAACATGGGTCCAGTACAACCTCCTCAGAGGAAGGGAAGAGTACCCCAGTACTCCAGAAAGCAACTCGGAGAACTTCAACAGATGTTCGACGACCTCGAGGACAAGGGAGTTTTCAAACGTCCTGAAGATGCAGGTATCAAGGTTGAATACGTTCACCCTTCCTTCCTTGTCAGAAAGCCGTCAGGCGGCCATCGCCTGGTCACATCATTCGGTGATGTTGGTCGTTACACCAAACCTCAGCCGTCCCTGTTACCTGATGTAGATTCAACATTGAGACAGATCGGTCAGATCAGCGCTTTCTACCAAATACCACTTGACAAGAATTCCATGAAGTATTGTGGTGTCGCTACTCCGTTTCGCGGTATCCGTGTATACACCTGATCGGCAATGGGTATGCCAGGTTCAGAAACTGCACTAGAGGAACTTATGTGTAGAGTTCTGGGAGATTTATTGATGGAAGGGGTTGTCACTAAACTCGCTGATGACTTGTATTGTGGCGGAAATACCCCTGAAGAATTAATCAACACTTGGCGTCGGTTGTTGACAGCCCTTCGACACAACAACTTAAGACTGTCCGCACACAAAACAATAATCACTCCACAATCAACCACAATCTTAGGATGGAATTGGCAACAAGGCTGTATTCAGGCTAGTCCTCACCGCATCGCTACTTTAGCGTCGTGTTCGCCTCCCAACACAGTCTATGGTTTGCGCTCATTCATTGGTGCATACAAAATTCTCGCCTGCGTTATACCCGGCTGTTCGAAGATCCTTGCCCCTTTTGATGATATTGTCGCAGGTCGCCAGTCAAACGATGAAATAGTTTGGAGCAATGACCTTCATGATGCCTTTTCTCATGCCCAGACAATGCTCTCGTCAAACAAAGCAATCGTTCTCCCAAACCCAAAAGACCAACTTTGGATTGTTACAGATGGAGCTGTTAAGGATCCAGGCATAGGAGCAACCTTGTAAGTAACTCGCCACAATCAACCTCGTGTTGCAGGATTCTTCAGCGCAAAACTCAGACCACGTCAAGTCACATGGTTACAATGTGAAATTGAAGCACTGTCAATTGCCGCTGCCACAAAGCACTTCAGTCCTTATATCATCCAGTCCAGTCTGAAACCTATCATCCTCACTGACAACAAACCTTGCGTCCTTGCTTTTGAGAAGTTATGCCGTGGCGAATTTTCAGCAAGTCCTCGGGTTTCAACTTTTCTATCTACAGTCAGCAGATTTCAAGCCTCCGTCCGTCATCTAGCTGGTAATGCAAATATCCCATCAGACTTTGCTAGCCGAAATGCTCCAGAGTGTCACAATAAATCGTGTCAAATATGTACTTTCATCCAAGAAACTGAAAATTCTGTTGTTCGACACATTCTCATAGATGACATACTATCAGGTAAGACTCGGATACCCTTCACCACAAGATCAACTTGGCACTCACTACAAGAAGAGTGCAAGGATTTACGGCGTACCCATTCTCACCTGATTCAAGGTACTCGCCTTTCGAAGAAGCTCACCAACATCAAAGATGTTAAACGTTACATCAATACGGTAACCATTGCCAAAGATGGTCTCCTCGTCGTAAAGCGAACTGATCCACTATTCCCCACACGAGAATGTATTGTTGTTCCCCGACAAGTTCTAGAAGGTCTCCTCAATGCTTTACATATTCAGTTGAATCACCCATCAGCATTTCAACTAAAGAAGGTAGTTCAAAGATACTTTTTTGCGCTTGACATGGATCGTTCAATTGACTCTGTATCCAACAACTGCCATCAGTGTACTGCTCTGCGCAAGACTCCGTCTACCATTGTCGAACAAAGTTCAAGTAATCCACCTGAGACTGTAGGCAGTCTCTTTACTGCGGATATCCTTAAACGAGAATGCCAAGTCATCATAGTTGTGAGGGAATGTGTTACAGCCTTTACAGTCGCCTGTCTGATTGATAATGAACGTAGTGATGTCATTCGACAGGCATTGATTCATTTGTACATAGAATTACACCCTCTTGACGGACCCCCAGCAGTCATCCGCACAGATCCTGCTCCAGGCTTTCTCGCGTTGGCAAATGACAGTTTCCTACACAAACACAGAATCACTCTTGAAATCGGTAGGGTCAAGAACATAAACAAAAACCCAGTTGCTGAAAGAGCAATACAAGAATTGGAAAATGAACTCCGTCATCAAGATCCTACTCGTGGTCCTGTTACTCCTACCGAGTTAGCCATAGCAGTCGCTAGTCTCAATTCCCGCATTCGAAACCGTGGCGTATCATCTCGTGAAATGTGGACTCAGAGAGACCAATTCACAAGCAGCCAATTACCCCTTTCTGACCAACAACTTATTACAGACCAACACTCCGCCAGATTATCAAACCAACCACCCTAAAGGAATCCAATCAACCATGCTTTCAGTACACATTGGAAATTTAGTGTATCTGTATTGTGACAGAAATAAGACATGTGCAGGGATCACACCGCTATTTCAGCCAATGAGCGACGTGTAGGCGACGAATTTAGTTCCATGAAAAAGAGTACCTCTTTTCTTTATTTTATTGTTGGTGTCTGAACAGACTTGACAGTATGATTATGGAATATTGGAAGGGTAACATTGCCTCTTGATTTTGGCATATCAAACTGACAGATGCATATCTGCTTAGTTACAAGCAAGACCATTGTTTGCTATGCCTGTGGTACATATATTTAACGAGAGTAGCCTCCCCTCCATTAGCCCATGTGCTTAGGAGAGTGGATAATTAAAATTGCAGGTGGCGAAGTATCAATTTTATTTGCTTAAATCCTGTCACAGAGGCTGTTCTCTTCATGTCAGGTAGTATATAGCACCTACTGTTAATAATTTAGTCAGTGCTTGGCTTTATATTTGTACTGTCACCAATGTATAATCAATAGTGGTTAGATACCTAAACACTATTTTACCAGTGCATAGCACCGGCCCGGCCGTGACCATGTTGTAATTGGTGCAAACTTCACCAGCCATGTGCTTTCGTGTTCTCAGAGCATCGGCACACACTAGGCTACACATTTTTGTTTTTTGAAGTGTGGTGGAAATTTTAATCAGCACTAATTAGCATAATAATTAAGCAAATATAGCATGAATGCACTGTGGATAGCCACCACTTTGCATAAAATTAATAGAACACAAGACAGAGTAATGTAAATAATTGTGTATTATGGAATGGATATATCAGACATTATAAAAATATGGCATATGGTGTCATGAATATTAGACTGCCAGGTCAGGATAAACACAAGCCAATTAATGTTCACAGGCTTCGATACATGATTCATGTCAAATCAGTCACTTTCCCAAAATCTTTTGATGTTTCTCACTTATGTCACCACAGTTTGTGTGTCAATATACACCACTTAAGTCTAGAGCCACATGTAATCAATAATCAAAGGCAGCACTGTAGAAATATGGTTCCAAAGAAATGTTCAGGCCCTGGTATATATCCAGATTGCATTTTATAATAGTTCAGGTAAATAAATAAATACATACATACATACAAAATTATAACATATATATATATATATATATATATATATATATATATATATATATATATATATATATATATATATATATATATATATATATATATATATATATATATATCCGAAAGAATTCACCGAGTGTTCACAGTTTGTTGCCGACAGAATTATAGTTCAGTTCGGGGTCGAGTAAGTTTTTTGAATATGTTATTGTCCGATGAAGTCTATCATACATATTGTATCTTTTTCTTCTTAGAGATGCCCTCCTGACTTGGAATTGCTGTGTTCGTTGACGACTCGCATGTCTCCTGGCTATCCGCTCGATGCTCTTCAAGTGGCATATGACCGATGTTTTGTCACGTACCCCAGCTCCCACAGCTGTACATCTTTGAATGACCAAACTTGAAAACCCACTGTTCAGCATATGCACGGCACTGTGTATGCGGCTGGTGAAATTTCTATGGTATGTAACAGTTTTTGGATTTGTTCTGCTGTATGCTCTGTTGACGCTCTCACACTTTTGAGTATTTGTGTTCAGTTTAGTCTTCTCAATGGCTTTTACACCCAGTCTTATGTCTATGCATTGTTTGATCAGTGCCTCGTCCTCTACCGTGACATTTAACTTTGTACCGGTAGGCATGAATGTCATGTTTGATCGTCCCTTTTTCACCCCTGAGCACACAAAGGAATGTTTTCTGCATGTTGCTCCACATTTCCCAGTCACACAATATAGTATACTCGTAGCAGTGTAAGACAGTTTGCTTGCTAACTTGTTCATGTTGCCGGCAAGCTGGTTGTGTGCCGATGTATATTCACTGTGGCAGCGCCGTCTCAAGTCGATAGCAAATCTTTTTTTAACCTTTTCTCGTTCTGCTTTTGTGTTTCCAGGGAACATGTTGTCACTGAACTTGACCCTTTCTGTAAACTTCCTTTGTGATTCGGATAAATGACGGGTGTCTCTCAGATTTTTTATCTTCACTTTAGATATTTTGCTCTGGGATGACTGTAATCCGGACACGGCATGGGAATCGCCATCAGTCGTGAAGAATCCAATCGTGAGTGGAGAGACGTCTGATGAGAAGTCACTTGAACACTGAGCTGCAGAATGTTCTTCGTCTCCTATTGTGTCGTCAAGCCGGAGATTTGCTGTACAGGTACCTGTATGATCGGGGCAGAGTATTAGTCTATTTTCTCTCGCTGCTTGAAGCTCACGAGCCTTGCAGAGTTTATTTCCTGTGTAAAGTCCTATTATTTGTTTCTTGCCAGTCTCATTTTCCACCATAGTGTAAGTTGCTTGTGTAGCCGGTTGAAATGGTGTTGAACCGCACCCACTTGAAAGAGGATTGTTGTACCGGCAGTCTCCTTCTATGGCAATAGGATGGTCAGCTGAAAATCCCCTATTAATGTTCAGTTGTACTAAGTCTGCTCTGCGTGTGGACATGTCAAGTTTATTGAGACTGGTTGTCACTCATCCCACTTCGTTGGCAGTATTCTGCATTCCGCTGGTAGCTGGGGGTGTGACTCCAGCACACAGCATTATTCCCCGGAAACCGGTAACACCGACAGATGTGCTCTGTAGTCCTACGTGTACACCGACATTTGGCTTTGCTGATTTTGGCCCCCTCCTAGTATTCTGTGTTGTCTCTTCATACAGTTTGTATTTTTTACTTGTGAATGAACACTTTTGACATCTCAGTCCTGCACGGGTGCACAGGCCCCATTTCTGACACAAGTCTAGATTCCATGTGTACTTGCCAGTGCACCCTGGAGAAGCTAGTCTGTGGTCTTCATTAGTGTCATTAAACATCTTCAGAAGCATACCACAGTGTATAATTTTGGAATCATTCATGTCCATTTTTGCTTTCAGGAACTCGCCTGCCTGTGTACCACCTCCAGTTGAGATCCGTGTTGGTCGGAGAAGTCTAATGTCACTGGGAATTCCATCCGCATCCTTGACGATGTATGACTGTCTATCACAATGGTGTACCACAGCGTTGAACTCTTCTTGACTAAGTCTCTTGGTAACTGGTATGTTGTCACCTTCAGGCTTAAGACACTTTGTTTTAGTAACACCTATAGTTCTTTTGAACAGACATTGGTGTCCCTTTTGAAAGGCACCCTTGTTGTGCAGGTTTTCTGTTGGATTTTTCTTTGGCTTCATTGTTAGCACACTGGGTGTGGTATATTCTCTTAGTATAAGGAAAAGTGTGAACTTTTGTATCTCTTAGCATGTAGCAGTCTTCAGTGGAATGGAACCTGTGGTGTGTGTTATGTTAATAAATACTCTCATGCAGTAAACTGATGCGTGTTCTGTTTTGAATTTGTTTATGATTGTGGTCAGTTCTCTCGGCCATCAGATACTTTAGGCTTCAGTTCACTCCCAGTTTGAAATTGCCCATGTGTCCCGTTGACAGCTGCCAGTGTGCATACTTCCCTCTCATACTGTCCCAAAATAACCTTTTTGTGGCTCACTTGAATTTGCCAAATCCAATATTTAAATTAAATGTTTAATAAAAGTTCATGCATATGACATATTAAAATATGCCAGTACCCAGTATGGTCTTGTAATTTTAATGTGACCATTTCATAAGGTTCTGCTGTCAGTACCCCCCATTATACAACAGCAAACATTTGGAATGTCACCTCCATGTTATAACTTTGGTCAGGTGAACTTGAGGTGTGGAGAAGCTTAATTTTCTATTATTTCAGCCCAGTGTTGCTAACCCCCGGGCCAATCTTCATGGCCTCTTGCGTTAATGCATATTAGAAGACATGACCAAAGTTGGTGTTTTCCTACTAGGTATGCGTCATAGTATGTCATGTGTCAAAACTGACTAGTTATCCCATTCCAAACCCCCTCTTAAGGGATCACACCGCTATTTCAGCCAATGAGCGACGTGTAGGCGACGAATTTAGTTCCATGAAAAAGAGTACCTGTTTTCTTTATTTTATTGTTGGTGTCTGAACAGACTTGACAGTATGATTATGGAATATTGGAAGGGTAACATTGCCTCTTGATTTTGGCATATCAAACTGACAGATGCATATCTGCTTAGCTACAAGCAAGACCATTGTTTGCTATGCCTGTGGTACATATATTTAACGAGAGTAGCCTCCCCTCCATTAGCCCATGTGCTTAGGAGAGTGGATAATTAAAATTGCAGGTGGCGAAGTATCAATTTTATTTGCTTAAATCCTGTCACAGATGCTGTTCTCTTCATGTCAGGTAGTATATAGCACCTACTGTTAATAATTTAGTCAGTGCTTGGCTTTATATTTGTACTGTCACCAATGTATAATCAATAGTGGTGAGATACCTGCACGTAATCGATATCTTGTTGTGAACATTGACGGGCCATGGTGCGACATCCGCAAATTTGTTGGATCACAACTTAGAAATAACTGTTATCGTGTTAAACGTTCTGAGTGTTACCTAGTACCAAACAAGACTTGTCAAATTCCACAGTGTACTTCCGGTGACACAGATAATGATGATGAAACACCCCCAGATCCTGACGGTAACACAAGTTATGATCTTCCTCCGATTCCAACTGAGATCGCCTCGCCTCTACCAGACATATCTTCACAATCACTGGACAACATCCTGGACACAACAACGGAGGACTCGCTACTCCCCTCCAGACCACGACGACGGATAAATCTACCAGGTCGATTTAAGGATTTTGTGTTGAACTAACATTCACCATGTTTTTGTTCTAACAACGACATAGAAATATACTGTGTCAGTGTCATGAATCTGCATTTAACTATCGTTTACCATGTTTTATTCCAGACCCCAATGACAAGAACATCTACCGCGTCGATTTTGACGATTATGTGTTTTGTTTTAATAGTAACCATACATTTATTATACTCACAGACAGTAAGTTCTAACCTTAACATTAACAGTACAAAAACAAAAAGAAGAAAAAAGTGGTTACGCCAGATATTATGTTAGCAACCTTAGTTGGAGTTATCTCCCTTGATGTATTGGGTGAAAGCAATCGCCTTTGTTTTTCACTCTTCCTTCTCCTTTTGTATTTGTCAAGTAAAGTTGTGTTTTACTTTCTAAGGTTGTGTTTCTGATCAGTAACTATTAGGGTGACAATTTTTCTCTTAACTGGCGTTGGAAGAACGTTCGTTGGCTGAATTGAGGAAAGCTCTCGACGGGAATATACGTCACGCTTCAGAGTTAGCTGACACCCACGTGTCAAGAGGCTTCGTTGCGGAAATTGAACAATACGATTACACAGAAGTAAATCGTGATGTAAATTTGTAGAAAAACAATAGTTGTTTGCTGTAATACGGCGTTATAATGCCCTATTACTGCATTAAAACGCCATACTAAAAGTAGTGATTTATTTGTTTTGGCGGAAATCAGCCACCGTAATTTCCTTTGTATTTGTTAAATTTGTACCTATGGTCGAGAGATCGCGATCGCGGGAAATGAATATGCAGTATTTATACAAATTGCAGTTAAACGTACACTGAATTAGTTTACAATAATCATATATGTTAGATATTATTACACTGTGAGGTGATATTTAATAAGTTAGCAGGATTTTAAAAAGACCGTAAATTTTAATTTTATTAACGTTTTTTTTATTTTTTTATTTTTTTATTTTTTATAAGTGGAATATACTGTGAAGTCGGCATTCTTAGTCTAGGTATTTTAAAAACAGAAATCACAACAAGCATTTAACATGACGCTGAAATCAACAGGAACAACATAGCACAAATTATGAAATTGTTGGGGGTGGGGAATTGATGGATTACTTTAAAAAAAAGTTTTTAAAAAAGAGCATGATTAGCTGGATTGAAGGCAAACACTTAACTGTTTTTGTGTTATACTGATGCTAAAAATGTAAGCGCCTTAAAAAAATCCTGGGGAAAGACCTGTGTGTGTGTGTGTGTGTGTGTGTGTGTGTGTGCGTGTGTGTTGTGTGTGTATCTGTGTGCGTCTCTTTGTGTGTGTGTGTGTGTGTGTATGTGTGTGCGCGTGCGTGCATGCGTGTGCGTGTATGTGTGTGCGTGTGCGTGTGTGTGTATATATATTAAACACACCTAGCTGCTAATATATAGCTTCAACGCATGCGATGGTATTCAGTTTTAGCTTTAACACTAACCTGCATCAGGAAATGGAACATCAGGCAGCATATATTCACCTTCCAAGGGCAGCGTGCTTGGACTTAAATCATGCAAAATAATCTATATCACCACCATCGACATTTACTTGTCCGCAAATCTCGCAAACCAATTATTTAAAATCTTGTTACAAAGGATTGCATGGCTATTCAGCTTTAGACGACATGGAGCCTATTTCACTAAATATCATAAGTTACGTTTTGCACGTAAACGTAAATCTACGATTCTTATTACTATTATAGTTCAACAAATATAGTTAGAAGAGCACATATTGCATTTTCTTTTGTCTTTAAAATACTCCAGCTTCCATAATGATGTAATTTTCTGCGTTAAATTGATACCAAACACGTGTAAACGCACGGCCGGTGTAACTGCTAGTAGCAGACGTAACTTACGATGTTTAGTGAAATTGGGCCCTAGACCATATACAGGAATAATTCAAGCAAATATAATTAATGTGATTCTGTAAATGCCAGGTCTATTATTTTCTCTAATTCTTAAATAGCCAAAAATCGTCTTTGAAAAATAGCCAGGGCGGGATTTAGCTCAGTCGGTTGAGTGCTCACTTGAGGTGCGTGCCTCGCAAGATCGAACCATCTCGGTGGATACATTCAACTGATTGGGTGTTTTTCTCGTTTCAACCAGTGCACAACGACTGGTCAGAGGCCGTTGTATGTGATTTCCTGTCTGTGGGAGAATGCATATAAAGATCCTTGCTGCTAATGGGAAAATGTAGCGCGTTTCCTCTGATAACTACGTGTCAAAATTACCAAATGTTTGGCATCCAATATCAATTAATCAATGTGCTTTAATGGTATCGTTAATCAAAACAAACTTCTGAAAAATAGCTAATTTCGTGGCATCAAACTGTGTATCACTTTTAATGTAAACATTAGCACCCACCCACTCTCCCAAGCATCGCCATCACCAGTGTTTGTGTCGAACGAAGGTATCCCTAAGGGCTGGGGTAATACGTTATGAAGTAACGAAATCCGTAACGTCTTGGGAAGACAAT
The DNA here is from genome assembly GCF_016097555.1 of Gigantopelta aegis. Classification (NCBI taxonomy): domain Eukaryota; kingdom Metazoa; phylum Mollusca; class Gastropoda; order Neomphalida; family Peltospiridae; genus Gigantopelta; species Gigantopelta aegis. The sequence goes on from NC_054706.1 coordinate 68,194,771, forward strand.
CAGACGCAGTTCAAACAAAATATATCACTGTCACCATCAGACACGGACTTTATTGATGGGTTTTGTCTGCTGTTTAATAGCCCTGTAGCCACAGTTACAGAACAACAAACCCAACACTGATACCGAATCATAATGATGGAAATTACTGCATTGAAAATTGTATATCCGTACAAAGAGTATAGTCACATTACTTAACGTTAAAGGGGATGTGTGGATATACATACATGTATGGGCTATTTCTCGCTCCAGCCAGTGCACCACGACTGGTATATCTAAGGCCGTGGTATGTGCTATCCTGTCTATGGAATGGTGCATATAAAAGATCCCTTGCTACCAATGAAAAATGTAGCGGGTTTCCTCTCTAAGACTATATGTCAAAGTTACCAAATGTTTGACATCAAATCAATAAAGCAATGTGTTCTAGTGGTGTCGTTAAGCAAACAAACTTTTTTGGATATACATATGGGCCAGAAGTTCCAAAACTAACAATATTGTTAGGATTATTTTGATGTTTTGTCCAAAAAGGCACAGAATAACCAAATTATTGTAGTTACTGCCTCTTCTATGCTCTAGTTTGGCAGAAAACATTACAGATTTGTTTAAATAAACATTTTATATGAAATTATATTTGAAAAAAAAAAAATCATGACCAATTATAGAGAACATAATAAACATGTTTTCTTTTATTAAAAAAACCCATCCAAAATAAAATCAATACGAAAATTAAAGATTATTGCATTCAGAATTGTATCACGGGCGTAGGATGATGCCAGCAACTGAAGGCGATAGTCATGTACTAATTTGCCTCTGAACGAGGGGTGGGGTGGGTGGCGGTCGGGTGAGGGGGGGGGGGGCATCATCTTCAGAGTTGGGGGCAGTCCTTCCCTACTTCCGAAACATATTACATAGCAACATAGAGGACAAGCATTGAACAAAACATGGTTACATAACCTACCTCAATTTGGCATTGTGACTAGGATATTGGCCTTAATACTGGTAGGTACTGGGTTCGCATCCAGGCACCGGCTTCCACTCAGAGCGAGGTTTAACACCTCTGTCGAGAGGCATAAGACAACTACATCGACTTCTCTCTACCTTACAACTAACAACTAACCCCTGATCTGGATAGACGACCCAGATAACTGAACTACATGCCCAGGAAAGCGTTGTTGACATATTGACATAGAGAATACTACATGAGTGGCCGTTAGATATCTAACGGACATGAATGTATTATTCTATTTCTTACATATCTTCAGAACATAGTTTTAAAATAAATTTAAACGCCTTTTCCAGCTAAAACCTATGTACGGCCCTATGTACGCCACAGACAAGTCAATTTGAGGTTAATTTGTACGTCACAGAGTGATCGATTCGACCGTGCTTTTTGTTTTCATTGGATGGTATGGCACTGGTGACCTGGTCATCATCTAAAAGCAGCCAGTTGTATGTCTATAAAATGTAATCGCACGTATGTGTGTTAACACAATATGTGTACCGGCGTCGGTGGTGTCGTGGTTAAGCCATCGGACATAAGGCTGGTAGGTACAGGGTTCGCATCTTGGTACCGGCTCCCAACCAGAGCGAGTGTTTAAAGACTAATGGGTAGGTGTAAGACCACTACACCCTCTTCTCTCTCACTAACCACTAACAACTAACTCACTGTCCTGGACAAACAGCCCGAAAATAAGTTGAAATGAAATGAAGCAATACGTGTTATCAAAAATAACGAATGATGTTCTCACCAACGGGGGTGTATGAAAATGTAATTTATACATACCAACAATGTATAAGAGTAATTTGTAGCATACTACACGTGTTATCATTGCAGCTGATAGGCACGATCAGTTTCATACAGTGTGTTTCAAATTGTACAAGAGTTTTGTTTGTGTTGGTGTTTAACGACACCACTAGAGCATATTAATTTTATTAATCATCAGCTATTGAATATTAAATATTTGGTATTTTGACATATAATATTAAAGAGGAAACCCGCTACATTTTTTTCCATTAGTAGCAAGGGATCTTTTATATGCACAATCTCACAAACATGATAACACATACCACAGGCTTTGGAATATCAGTCATGGTTCCTTGCTACATTAAGAAAATGTAGCAGATTTCCTCTGTTGACTACGTGTCAGGATTACCAAATGTTTGACCTCCAATAGCCGATGATTAATAAATCTATGTGCTCTAGTGGTGTTATTAAGCAAAACAAACTTCTTATTTTAAGCTTTACTGATGAGTAGTGGTAGTAATGGTGAATATTACACAGTTTCGGCACACAAGAGAAATTCATTTTCATTCCTTGGGTTTGGCGTATTTTTATGAACCGTCTAGTGCTCGGCTTTAGGGACGACTTTCTTTGTTAAACAGCAGAACAAGGTGGACGCATTAGTTAACATTATACAGCTGGTGTCTGTACAATCAGATTATTGAAAGCCGTCCTCCTCAGCTGTTTCCTTAGCCCTAGAAAAACACACACAAAACACACAAAAAACGTGTGTGGTTCCGGAAACGTCCTAAAATATTATGTAGTGTAGATCGGCTTTTAATTATTATTATTTTTTTTTTTTTTTTTTATTTTTTTTACAACATTCACCACTATGGGTCTAGGTAAAATGTTATGTTTTTAACTTGACATTAATAAAATAAATATTTTTTAGGGTCTTTCCTTTTTTCTAGTTAAAGTTTATTTTGTTTAACGATTAATTAGTCTTCGGCTATTACATTTTCTAGTTAGGATCGGGTTCCTGTAAGCACTATTGACTTAGGGCCTTGTGTGGTCAAAAGGTCACCCATTAACTGCATGTCCATATACCCACAAAATAGCAATTTTATTTACTCGTAAAACCCCCCAAAACAACCCTAAAACAAAACAAAAATACCCCCGCCACCCCCCACTAATAACAAAATACAAGCAAACACAACAATATGAAAACCAAACCAAACAAACAACAGTAACAACAACAAATAATAAGCCAGCCCAACCCCGAAAAAGCACCCCCCCCAAAAAAAAACACAAAAAAACACACAACAACAACAACAAACAAAAAACCCTCATTAACGCAATGAAAGTAAAGTTTGTTTTATTTAACGACGCCATTAGAGCACATTGATTTTTTTATCTTGTCATCGGCGATTGGACGTCAAACATATGGTCCTTCTGGCACTGTTTTTTTTAGAGGAAACCCGCTGTCGCCACATAGGCTACTCTTTTACGACAGGCAGCAAGGGATCTTTTATTTGCGCTTCCCACATGCAGGATAGCACAAACCATGGCCTTTGTTGAACCAGTTATGGATCACTGGTTGGTGCAAGTGGTTTTCACCTACCCACTGAGCCTTGCGGAGCACTCACTTAGGGTTTGGAGTCGGTATCTGGATTAAAAATCCCATCCGAACCGAGTACCTACCAGCCTGTAGACCGATGGCCTAACCACGACGCCACTGAGGCCGGTTTGACGCAATGACGCCGAAGAACTAAATTCTGTCCCACGTTCAAGGGAGGTGCACGCGCCGCAACGTTATGCGTTCTGGATCGGCTGAACCCATCTCTTTCTCCGATGACTGTATCTTGTCGACAGTCAAGTTGTCAATGTCTACAGCATCGCCGATTTCATAACACGTGTTAACCTTTTATAAGATGTAATAAACCGCAATATAATCGTATTGAAAGCGCATCTGGTGGGTATTTTTTTTTTTTACTGTACGTTTTTATTTTAAGTACCATCCCATAGACAGGATAGCACATACCACGGCCTTTGATGTACCAGCCGCGGTGCACTGGCTGGAGCGAGAAATAGCCCAATGGGCCCACTGACGGGAATCGATCCCAAACCGACCGCGCATCAAGCGAGTGTTTTACCACTGGGCTACATCTCGCCCTAATCATACTAAGACCTTTGATGTATGATTGAAGGGTCTCAGATTGGAATTGGAAATAACGCAATAGCCCTTCCGATGAAAATCGATCCCACAACCCAACATATCTATAGCTGATGACCTTTTACAAATCGATATTGGCTACTTGAAAAACTATCCTGTAACACAGAACTGGGGAAGAAAAGTTTATTCAACGACATCTCACCAAATTTTAAAATACGGTTCTTTGATGCCAAATATGATTATTTCGAATTCTTTGTTTTTCGATAGAAAGAGAGGAAAAGCGCAGCTTCCACATAGGCTACGCCTAACGATACAACAGCAAGGGATCTTTTATATGCAGTTTACTATAGACAGGTCGGCTCATACCACAGCCTTTGATATACCAACTGTGAGACACTAGTTGAGACGGGAAAACAAAATCCAGTCCATTCAAGGCGATCGATCCTGCGATCCATCGTACCTCAGGCGAGTGCTCTACGACTAAAGCCGACGCCACACGGTACGAGTGCCTCGTACGTGAATGGCCGATCACACAACAACCGTTTGAATCGTAACGTTTCTCTTGTCATAATCGTCTATTCTCGTGGCTATTATCGTAGGATACACTCGTCTCGTGTGGCGTCGCCATAAGCTACACATCCCGCTATTGTGGATCTGAAAGTATTTTAAAACGTTACTCATCGTAAATATTTTAAAAGTTTCGTTGTAAATCACAGCCTCTTGACATGCAAACGGGATCACAAACTGGCATGTCCGTCATTACATTTCCGCCTTTGTTTTAACTAGATTTGGTTTCAATAATTAATTCAGTGTTAACAGAGCGTGCGTGTGTGGCTAGGGGCAACCGTGTATGTGTGAGAATCAATCTGCTGGTTAATGGAACTGCGAACAAACTTGTAAACATATTGGTTAATGTCCCCTTCTATTTATATAGACACATGCAGGTCCTTATTAACCGGAAGGGCGTCGGCGGGAGTGGGGGCGGGAAGGAGGACGCGGCAAGGGATTTGTGTCTCCCCCCCCCCTCTCTCTCTCTCTCTCTCTCTCTCTCTCTCTCTCTCTCTGTCTGTCTGTCTCTCTCTCTGTCTGTCTGTCTCTCTCTGTGTCTCTCTCTCTCTCTCTCTCTCTCTCTCTCTCTCTCTCTCTCTCTCTGTGTGTCTCTGTCTGTCTGTCTGTCTGTCTGTCTGTCTCTCTCTCTCTCTCTCTCTCTCTCTCTCTCTCTCTCTCTCTCTCTCTCTCTCTCTCTCTCTCTCTCTCTCTCTCTCTCTCTCTCTTTTTTCTCTCTCTTTATTTCTCTCTCTGTTTCTCTTCTTATTCAGATCTTATACAGGTATACGTTTTTCCAACACGCTAACGGTTTCTGTCGCTCTAATGTCTTACAGATTGATAGCCGAAGAAATAGGTTCATCTGGGAGACAATAAGTCTTCGATCAATTTGTAGAAAGACGGATTTCCTTGTCTTGCAATAAAACTGTCAGCCTAATCTATCTATCGCCACCACTTTCCCTTTCTTTGTGATGTTTCATTCGTCGCAGAGTATGGCATGAATAATGCATCGACTTGCATAACATTTACGTCAGGAAATGGTGGCAGGCACGAGACTAGGAAATTAAACCCAGTTTGACAGAGGTGACAGAGGTTACGAAACACAATAACTCTTCATCGACTCATGTTTACACTTAGCACTTTGCAGTATATCCTTTGGCGATAATTGCAATACAAAACTGACTGATGGGCGGACATCTAAGGCCCGTGTCCATCCAAAAATAACTTGGGTGGGGTGGGGGGGGGGGGGAGTGGCAGGGGTAGTAAAAAGAATCCGGGATAACAAATAAAGGGTCATTTTCAAAATAAAAAAAGAAACTTTAAACAACAACAAAATACTTTTTCGTATATCTCTGCCCCCACCCTACCCCCACCTAACTGTGGCCCTGCATTCATGATGGCAGCTGCAATACATCTTCGATTACTGAACCACATAAAGGGTGTTAATAAAGCCGTCTTGGCATATTAACATTTGATTTCTCTTCAAACCTTTATGACCAATTTTCCGCATTGCTAACCAGCTGTTTATTGCTGCGGTGGACCACCACACGTGATTGACTATGACGTACAAGTAGACGAAATGGTATGGCAGTCTCAAATAGTGACACAATCAATAGCTGTGTGATAGATTTGTGTGAAAACCAAAATACCATATTCTCTCTCTCTCTCTCTCTCTCTCTCTCTCTCTCTCTCTCTCTCTCTCTCTCTCTCTCTCTCTCTCTCTCTCTCTCTCTCTCTCTCTCTCCCGCTCACCACTGGGTTATTTGAAATATTTGAAATATTTGAAATAATATTTCCCGTCCGCCGTATTCATGTATAAATAAACGTGTATCTCCACGATTGGTATATGAAAGACTTTTATGTACTCGTATTCCTGTGTATCGTTAAAGTCTCATAAATACTTCTATTCGTATATAAATCAAAACACAATTCTGGGTACGCAGTCGATGACGTTGTAACAGGATTGCTTATTGTAATTTGTGATTACATAACCGGTGGTGTCCAGTTCTCCCACTAATTAATCGGCTTTAACTCAGGGATGTTTTGGGATGTCAGACATGACATGAAATGATTATGTAGGTGTACTAACCTGATATAGGCATTTTGAAAAGGTGACGTCACACATAGGCTTCCTAAACACAGAAGATCTCTAGTTCTACATTTGTTAATACGGAAACACACATTATGATTAGTGGCATGTGTGTCATGAACAACGCACTGTAAGGCTCATTTTTGTATCATCACAGCATTAAATCATCTTCTCCATTGCCATCATCAGCATCAGCCACGGAAACATTGATAAGCGATAGTCGTAAAAGAGATCGGTACCATTCGGTATACGTCGTCCTCATTATGCATAGCGTCTCCATAGTTCAGTAATTAATTTCAGAGTTGTTTAATTTATGCAACACCTTGGGTTCATTTAAAAGGCCAATACATAAAGAATGAGTAAATAGATAAATGAAGGAAGATGAAGGAAATGTTTTATTTAACAACGCACTCAACACATTTTATTTACGGTTAGATGGCCTCAGACATATGGTTAAGGACCACACAGATATTGAGAGGAAAGCCGCTGTCGCCACTTCATGGGCTACTCTTTTCGATTAGCAGCAAGGGATCTTTTATATGAACCATCCCACATACAGAATAGTACATACCACGGCCTTTGGTGTACCAGTTGTGATGCACTGGCTGGAGCGAGAAATAGCCCAATGGATCCACCGACGGGGATCGATCCTAAACCGACCGCGCATCAAGCGAACGCTTTACCACTGGGCTACGTTCCGCACCTGAATGAATGAATGTATATTTATTATTTCTTTTAACAATCGCAGATGAGTATAGTAGGTGGTTAAAAGTGCCTCTTAACAATACCAGACATAATCACTGAACACCATTTGTCTGATTAGTTTAAGCTCACAGCTAAAGCTGATGGGAAATGGCAGGTGTGTGACACGGATGGCAGAAAAACACATGTCGCGGTTGAACAGGGACGTGACGGTGGACAGCAAAAGAAGTTGAAAAATAGGAGCTGCCAGATCGGGAAGAAATAAAGTGGAATTCAAAGGAAAGAAAAGAAAGGGCAGGGTTTGTTTGTTTGTTTTTTTTGTTTTTTTTTAATATGAATACATATGAAATGTGTCGATCTAAAGGTGGTATCTTATGGCCAAAGCTGCTCAGTCACTAAGGTTGCAAGAGTGATCTATACTTGTCAACTAGCGGTATGTGCATTCAATTTTGCTTGTATGAAGTTTTTTTTTAATAAAGTAGACCAAAAATGTACACTGTTTCAGAAATGTTGCAAATATTTTCAAGTTATCTTTATATATAGATGTATTTGATTCCCCATTTACTCTAGTTTTGTCACCACCAAGCTCTGATTGGTATTATTGACGATAATTGTGACATTGTTTATTTGTGCACATTGAATTGTTTATTCCCAATAACCCATCAAAGATAACTCTTTACTTCTTAACATAGCCATTACCTAAACACAGTTGTTGCCCTCTAATGCTAGGCAGAAAGTGCGCAATAAATTATGGCTATTTGAGATCTGTAGACCGTTTGCGACATAAGAAGACCTATGAATTGATATATATATATATATATACGTGTATATATATATATATATATATATATATATATATATATATATATATATATATATATATATATATATATATATTATAAATATATGTAGTATATAGTATTAAAACTCATATTAAAATATATTATTGTTTTAAACCCAACTTTCATAACATTAAAAAATAATAATAAATCTATAAACATAAATTTTCTGCCTGAATATCCTGCCTGAGATACGCTACTGAGATACACTATTGCTTTTTGACTTGTAGCTGATGTCTTCTCTGTCGGTCGCTGCTTCAACACAACACGTGAATAATAAATTGCCAGTCTTACCAGGATAACCAAATTATCTTAGATGCACTTTAAATTGTAGGATTGATCCCGCTCAGTAAACCCATTAGGTTTTACCCATTCCAAATAATTGGCATGATTACTGTTATGCCGCGCTTTCGGGAAATGCATATTAAAGATCCATTGCTGCTAAAAGGAAAAGAGCAGATGTTGTCTAAACAGCATGTTTCTTCTCTACTACCATGGCATAAAGAGACAATCATTTTCTAGAGTCTTATAACCGCACTCCATTTATGGGGTGGGTCGTAACCTAATGGTAAATCGCTCGCTTGATGCGTGGTTGCTCTAGGATCGATCCTCGACGGTGGGCTCATTGTGGACTATTTCTCGCTCCAGCCAGTGCACCACCCTAAACTTAATGATCATGGCTTGCAAATGAAGCGATCGTGCGACATGCGTTATATTCGTTTTAATTTGTTTCAACACGCTCAGTTATGTTGTAAATTGTTTACCTGGTTTAAAAACGTTATATGTGTTTTAATGTCAGAGCCTAACCTTCCATTGGTAACAGCCAAAACCTGTTTTTATATTTTATGTATATATAGTGCGATTATTATTATTTTAATTGTACATATCTGTACTGTGTAAATATACTGTCTCTCATAATTCCACAAGGAATGATTTATGTACTTTTATGTTTGTTTATTTTGTAAGTGTGTGATGTACATAAGGTTAGACGTTAATTATAAATTATTTGTCTGCCTGTCTGTCTGTCTCTCTGTCTACCTACGATATTTTGAGCCACCTACAAAGCCACCCCCGCTCGCTACTGACCCTGGTCGGGCTGCTTGTACTCCCTTGCACATGACAGCGCGGCCGTTCCTCTCAACCCCCACCCTATCCGCTTACCTGTCCTGGACGGAGGAGGCGGCGTAAGTCGACACCTTCAAAAATAACAAGCGTGTGTTACAACAGCTTGCTCTGAATGAGAACGTAAATGCCTATGGCTATGACTATGCCTATGACGGTTCTTAGTGTAGCTTATTTGGATTTGAGCACGAAAGTTTTACCACGCTATAAAACCATACCATGATATCGTACCGTAGCGTATCTTTCAATACCATTACCATGTCATACCGTTCCATACTTTATTATACCGTACCGTACAGCACCGCACAGAACCCTACCGTACCCTATCCTGCTACAGCACAGTACAGCATTCCACGCCACTACATACCATACCATACCATTCCATGTCAAACCATACCATACCACGCAAATATTGTACAGTGTCGTATCATTCCTTGTCATACCGGTGCAGGATTTAGTTCAGTCGAATGAGTGCTCTCCGGAGATGCTAGTATCGCAGGATCGAACCACATCGGTGGATCCATTCAACTGATTGCTTTTTTCTCGTTCCAGCTAGTGCACCACAAGTGATCAAAGACCGTGGTATGTCTGTGAGAAAGAGCATATGAAAGATGCCTTTCTGCAGTAGGAAAAATATAACGGGTTTCCTCTAATGACTAAGTGCTAGAATTACCAAAGGTTTGACATCCAATAGCCGATGATCAGTTAATCAATGTGCTGTAGTGGTGTGGTTAAACAAAATAAACCTTTCCTTGTCAAACCGTGGTGAACCGTACCATGCTGTACCATACCCATACCATGTCCTAGCGTGTCGTGCCATACCGCTCGCTATTCATTACACGGCATTAGGATGGTATTGATTTATTTGAGTGGCCACCTTTGACATTTGCCATCTGGAGAGGATTACCAATTTTCTTTGATTTGTTGTTCACTGTGTGACAGGAAATGACAGACTATTTTTTCCTCTTTTTTTTTGGAGTCTGCTAAGACGTTTTGCAAATGATTACTTCTGACAAGAAGGAGGAGTTCAAAGAGACGAACGTCACTAATCACTGGTTTTGTCGCCTTCGTAAGGAGAACGCGAAAACACAACTTGCAAAGAAAAAGAAAGAAAGAAATGTTTTATTTAACGATGCACTCAACACATTTTTATTTACAGTTATATGGCGTCGGACATATGGTTAAGGATCACGCAGATATTGAGAGACGAAACCCGCTGTCGCCACTTCATGGGCTACTCTTTTCGATTAGCAGCAAGGGATCTTTTATATGCACCATCCCACAGACAGGGTAGTACATACCACAGCCTTTGATATATTAGTCGTGGTGCACTGACTGGAACGAGAAATAGCACAATGGGGCCACCGACGGGGATCGATCTCACACCGACCGCGCATCGAGCAAGCGCTGTACCCCTGGGCTACGTCCTGACCCAACTTGCAAAGAAGATGAATAATTAGACAATGTGAATAATAAAATTGTTATTACAGTTAATGCTGCAAAGAAGATGAATAATTAGACAATGTGAATAAGAAAACTGTTATTACAGTTAATGCTGCAAAGAAGATGAATAATTAGACAATGTGAATAAGATAACTGTTATTACAGTTAATGCTGCAAAGAAGATGAATAATTAGACAATGTGAATAAGATAACTGTTATTACAGTTAATGCTGCAAAGAAGATGAATAATTAGACAATGTGAATAAGATAACTGTTATTACAGTTAATGCTGCAAAGAAGATGAATAATTAGACAATGTGAATAAGATAACTGTTATTACAGTTAATGCTGCAAATCTGCACTTTCGTCTACTGGGGCAGGACGTAGCCCTGTGGTAAAGCGCTCAACTAATACGCGGTCGGTCTAGGATCGATCCTCGTCTGTGGGCCAATTGAGTTACTTCTCGTTTCAGCCAGTGCATCGCGATTGGTATATCAAATACCGTGGTTTGTGCTGTCCTGTCTGTGGGATGGTGCATATAAAAGCAGCCTTGCTACTAATGGAAACATGTAGCGGGTTTCCTACGTAAGACTATACATCAGAATTACCAAATGTTTGACATACAATAGCCGATAATGAATAAATCAATGTGTTCAAGTGGTGTCGTTAAATAAAACAATATTTAACTTTGATTCAGTTACCATTTAAAGTTGTGGACTTCACACATAATTCCCTTCTACCCGGACCCTGTCACTAACGAAAAGGATGAATCAGGGGTGGGCGTGTCTGGACATTCAGTGTAAGGTATATATGAGCATGACAAAATTTACCCCCGACACAGTTTCAACTCAGTGGGTCGATGAACTACCACTACCCAGAACATGTCTCCAACTAACTACTTACCCACTGTTGCAGACAGACGGACGTACGATAATAAGTTAAAACAAAATGAAAGACATACTTTCACTGTGGGAAGGTTGTTTGTTTTTAACAGTATAATTTTGTGGTATTGCTAATTCCATTCTAATGACGTCTGCGAATTGTATGGTGTGCGTGTGTCATAATTCCACAAGGAATAGCTTATTTACTTTTGTTTGTCTTAGGTTTTTCTAGACAGTCTAAATTTAACCTTTGCCATTGCCATTGCCATTGACACTGACATCTAAAATCGGGTAGCCTCCTCTCAAAACAATCGTATAGTCCTGAAGTACAACGGAGCCACATTTGGTGCTTTGGGCCAACGTGTCAAAATATCGCCCAAATGTGGCCTTAAGCCACTGGACTAATTTATTATGTGATGTACATAATGTGAGACGTTAATAAACTGTATATTTGTCTGTCTGTCTGACGGACAACACCAGGGTCTAGTTTGTAGTCTCGTGACAAGACGGCGTTTCAAGTTCGTTTTGTTTAACGACACCACTAGAGTACATTGATATGATTAACCATCGGCTATTGGGGTCAAATATTCGGTAGAGGAAACCTGCTACTTATTTCCATTAGTAGACAAGAATATTTAATATGCTATCCCACAAACATGATAGCACATACCACTGTCTTTGATATACTAGTCGTAGTGCACTGGCTTGAACGAGAAATAACGTAATGTGCCCACAGACAGGGATCGGTCCTAGACCGACCGTGCATCGGGCGAGCACTTTACCACTGGGCTACGTCCCACCCTTGTTTCAATAATGCAAACATTTCTATGGGAATTTGTGTGTGGCTTCGTACATCTTAAGATCGCTGATTGGTAAATCCGTATATATAGGGAATCTCCACAGAAACCATATAAATGGTCATTATGGAAATAAATAAATATTTGCAGGGTTTCGTCTGTAATATCCTGTTCTACGTTTGGTAACAAAACAACTTCAGCTATGTAGCAAACAAAATTAACGAACCAACGGCAAACGTCTTCATACTTGCCACTGTGGTAAACGCACGGTGTGAGTGGATATTTGATATAAATAGATTTTTCTTTCTTTCTATAACGGCAATGGATGCTTGTTGTAATGTGAGAGGATATCTGTTATGATGGGACTGGACATTTGCTGTAATGGGAGTTGACATTTGGTGCTATAAAAGTGGATATTTGGTGTGAAGGGAGAATATACTTGATGTGACGACAATGCATATTTGGAGTGAGTAAATGGATATGTGGTGTAATGGAAGTGAATGTCTGGTGTAATGGAAGTGGATGTTTGGTGTAATGGAAGTGGATGTGGAAGTGGATGTTTGGTGTAATGGGAGTGAATGTTTGGTGTAATGGGAGTGAATGTTTGGTGTAATCGAATTGAATGTTTGGTGTAATGGAAGTGGATGTTTGGTGTAATGGGAGTGGATGTTTGGTGTAGTGGGAGTAAATGTTTGGTGTAATGGGAGTGGATGTTTGGTGGAATGGGAGTGAATGTTTGGTGTAATGGGAGTGAAAGTTTGGTATAATTGTAATACAAATAATGGCTGGTTTTGTCAAGCCAGTACAAATGTAACAAACAACACTTCAAGACAAACGTGAATAATATATTTCACCGTGACAATATATCAAGAAAGACAAAATTACTTAAATATAAATATTAAATGACATTAAAGGCAAAAGGAGTGGTTTCTGATCAGCAGAAGTCGAGAAGGCGGAGTATTTGGTTTTCATAAATGACTTCTTTTTTTTGTTTCTCCCCACCCCTTTAAACTAATCTCCACTGCTAGACTTATTCGTTATACTATTCAATTTATTGAAACTGTCTTAAAGTAATTCATATAGCTAACGAAGACACAATTCTGTTTCAGAGAATGCATGTTTTAATATTTTAAGAATATAGAAAGTGACAGATATTGACTGATTCGTGGGTTCTAACATTTCTGACGTTTTCACCCTGCCACCCACCCACTTAAGGATGCAAAGTACGTTTTTTTTAGTTGTCCTACTCTACGTAAATAAAGACAAAAATCCGACTTGTGTCGCCCACCACTACTCATTATGCCACAACTTCAATTATCGATTCAACGGGCTGGTCTTATGTATCTGCTATTAAATTATAAAAAAGCCAGTAACAAATGGATGCTCTGGAATGGATTTTCCTGCATCTGCATCATGACAAATGCTGATAAATGCAACACTTTTAACTGCATTGTCACGGTGTATAACACTGGAAGGGTCCAAGGGAATAACCTATGCTGTCCAAACAGATAGTCAACACTATAAATGCCGTGTATGTCAAGGTCACAATGACACAATATTACAAAAACCTAAGAATATTGTAGGACATTACCAGGTGTTGATAAAGCATGCTTGCTACGCTATAAATATTTCACGATTGCAGATTTGTACACTTTAAAATTAAAAATATTTCAAACTACCAACAGTGTGGCATCACAGGTTATTCCCGTGGACCGTTCATGTGTATACACATACTATATCAACACAGCAGTCATGTATCAAGTTGTTGGTATCAAATGCAATAACAACTTCTAAGAAATACCTTCGCGATCCAATCAAATAATATTTTTACAATTACAATCTCAAATTGTATGATCATGAATATTAATAACAAAATTATCGAACAGTTTGTAATGTACTGCAGTATTTTCAAGTTTCTGTGTAGGACTTTGTAGGCCTACTTAAAGATTTAGCTGAACTGTTTTAACTCCCTTGGTAGCGTATTGACGTCACTTCTACACGGGTTCGGGGGATAGGCTTCGTCGGAACCTTTTAGAAACTACATATTTATATCCTGTATATATTTAATATTGAATATATTGCACTCTACAAGTAAAATTCATCATGGCATTATTCAGCCTTCATTCCATTGCCCTACTTTGTGTCTGTATTACAGTTTTAAATATATATTTATTTGTATACGGAGTCAGACTACCACCTGCCACAACCAAGTTGGCCAACTTTCTGCTCTCACGACTTCTATGACTGTCCAGTTGCTAGTCTGAGCGTTCTTACAACTCGATTCTCGTCGTATAACCCATTAGTTGTTAGTCTGAGCGCACCCGTCGTAAACCGGGAGTTAGGGAAATTACAACGCAACCGTCGATTTGGCCAACTTTGTCGTGACAGTTGACAGTCTAAGAATAGCATAGCGACGAGTGCCATGGGAGAGTACTGAAGAAAATTCTAACATTTTGCTGAACAACAGGATAACATCTCTCACCTCGAATCGAAAGAAAAAAAATCATTATTTAAACAACCGTTTACAAATAGTAGTTACAAAGTTACAAATAGTAGCACAGTTTGTACAGGAAATTTGAAAAATCAATAAATACATAAAATAGAATAATTGAACAGCTTCATAAAATGTAATTAGCGATCACCAATTATTAAATGCATTTAATAATAGTCATACAATGAGTGATATATAAAATTACTAATACTAGTAAATATCTTGAAATATATACATGTATTAAGTCCATTAAAGATATAACGTTTTGATTATCACATTTGCAAAATCTAATTCTACAAATGATTTAAAAATATCGAAAGCATGATTCAGTGTCGTCTGCAAATGACAGTGTTTTAGGATTAGGTTAAACATTATCCAATGTAAATACAGATTACATGCATGTGACATATCGGTGAGTTTTAAAAAACAAACTTTTACGTGATTTGAGCAACTTAGGATTGTGACGTCACACGTTTCCATGCATATGACGTATTTAAAGAATCCCATGGCAATGCATAATGTAACAACATTGTATCAGTGACCAAATTCTGATGATGATTACGTTGTTGTGATGATGATCATCACGATGATGTAATAATAATAATACTAATAATAATAATAAAAATTATTATGATGAAGATAATGATGATAATAATGATGATGATAATAGTTGTAATAATAATAATAATAATAATAATAATAATAATAATAATAAAATGATTATGATGAAGATAATGATGATGATAATAATAATAATAATAATAATAATAATAATAATAATAATAATAATAATGGTAATAATAATATATCATGACAAATTCTCTCAAAATCGCACAAATTCAGATTTAGCATTCAGGTAAACTGAACATTCTTATACACAGTGTAGAATACTAGAAATATTATTGTTTATAAATGTATTGTATCTTGAAAAGAAACGTAGTGCTATACAGTGAGAATATTAAAATATCAATATTTCTTGCACTGACATGTTTATATTACATAATTTGAAACATAGTATGTACAAATATAAAGTAGTATTCCCTTTAGTATACATTTTAAATAATGAAGTGCTCCAAATCAGAAAGCTGAAGGTAATCTCTGAAGTTGAGAAACATCTATTTGTTTACGTTTCAGTGTTGTAATAATAACACCAAACTGAAACACAAATTTAATAATGCATTTCACAAATTGAGTAAAACCTTCACACTTACTCTGTAAAGGTATAGCTACACTATACAAAAATAGCGACGAGAATAACCGACTGCATAGCAACCGATGAAATCGTAATGTTTGGCTTGTCAATCGGTTATTGTATTTTCGTACGAGGCACTCGTATTGTTTGGCTTTGCCTTAAGCTGTCAAACAACAATGCATTCAGAATGTTAAAGCTACTGTCTTGAGTTGGTTTCCGTTGTATCAGTAGTAGGACCTTTGTTGAGGACTACAATGACATATTAAAATTAAATACAATTTCTTGTTTAGAATATCTGTGTCTGTATATACGATGTGTTTTTTTATCAACGTGGGGCGGGACATAACCCAATGGTAAAGCGCACGCCTGATGCACGATCGGTCTGGGATCGATCCCCGTCGGTGGGCCCATTGGGCCATTTCTCGTTCCAGTCAGTGCACCACGAATGGTATATCAAATGCCATGGTGTGTGCTATCCTGTATGTGGGGTGGTGCATATAAAAGATCCCTTTCTTCTAATGGAAGACTGTAGCTATCTAAGACTATGTAAAAAATTACCAAATGTTTCACATCCAATAACCGATGATTACTAATCAATGTGCTCTAGTGGTGTCGTTAAATAAAACAAACTTTTTAACTTTGATCATCTTAATGTTTGTAATTGCTCAAAATTCATTTTATGCCCCTAGTAATTTCGTACGTAGAAAACAAATATATGTCAGGAAATAAAAATGAAGGCTGGGCAATTGCAAACATGTCGACAACCAGGATAACGATTATGTCTTCCAGATACGCTGACTATACAGACATCAAGACTCTAAACAGGAAATTATTTAATACATAATTTCAGTTGTTATAAAGTCTATGTAAGTAGGGTTGGGATGGGGTAGCGTAGCCTAGCGATAAAGCTTGCACTTAACGCGATCGATCCAGGATCGATCCCCGTCGGCAGACCCACAGTGTCATTTCTCGTCTGAGAGAGTTCTCCACAGTTGGTATAACAATGGTCGTGGTACGTACAGTACTGTTTGTGTAATGGCGCTTATAAAATGATCCCTTGCTGCTAATGGAAAAGAGTGGTCCATGGTTGTGGCAGCAGCGAGTTTCTTCCCCCCCCCCCACCCCCACCCCACTATCTGTGTCGTCCATAACAATGTCATGTTCAATGCCATATAAACTTAAATACAAATGACTTGAATGTGTCATTAAATAAAACATATATCCCTTCCTTATATGGCTCTCAACAGGTCTCCCACGAGTTGCCCCTGCCAACCGGCCATGTCCTTTTAAGGACAGAACCGGAAACAAGTTAAAAATCACGATCACTCAACAGATCAAGCCATTTTAAGTGCTAAAGCCAAGGGGCAACCACGGGAGACCAACAACGACGGCCCCAATAGCCTGGGTTTCAGTATGAGCTACTATTCGGCAAAACAAATAACACACTAATCATTAGCTCCTTTTTTCTTTCGAAGAAAAGTTTAAAAATGAGCAAAAATTACTTTACGAAATTTGTGCATTCCTTTACATTTGTTTACTTAATCCTACGGGACATTAACAATTCAATAGCACCACACGTGCCCCCCGCCAGCTACCAACCCCGGTCGGGCTGCTCGTGTTCTCTTGGACTTGCCAGCGCGGGCGGTCCCCTCCTCCCACCCCAACCCTGTTCCTGTCCTGGACGGAGGAGCCAGCTTAGGCCGACATCTGTGCCTATGACAGGCGTGCGATACAACAGCTTGTTCTGAATGCGCACGTTAAACCCTATGACCTGACCTGACCTGACCAGACCTGACCTTCCTTATGTAAGCATAGACACCTTAACATATGCAGCACACTGATGACAGTATCCTCATGCACAAAACTAACACGTTAATTTCAATAGTTTACAATGGCTTTGGTTTATAATAACATGGAAAACAAAAATATATAGATAGGCAAGATGAATTGTTACATCGGCGTGTTATGAAATATAAAATAAACTTTATAATTATATATATACACAGGTGGAGAGAAAAAACAAAACAAAGAAAAAAAGTTAATGTAATAACAGATACTTTAATATTAATAACGTGAGTAAATTCCTATATAGAGATATGCACAGCTAAAACAAAAAGTACCCAATGAAACAGTACAACCCCAAAATATTAATAATGTGCAACAAAATAAACACATATTCATTAATTATAGCAATGCTGACATATAAGCAATGAGTATTTATAATTTATATTAAAAAAGTACTGCACTGCTAAATAGTATATGTTTTGAAAGAGAAATAAGTAAATGTTTGGACTGGTAAAATGTAAATGTCGTGATTGGTAAAAAGGTAAATGCCTGCACTTGAAACAGGTTAATGATTATCTGTTAAACTGTAAATATCTGCAATGGTAAAAAGTCAATGTTAACACTCATAAACTGTCAATGTATGTATTGGAAAAAAGGTACATGTGTGCAATGTCGGAAAAAAGGTAAGCGTGAACAAATATGAATGCTGTCATAAAAAATATCTAGAGAGAAAAACCTTAAATCTAAAATATATTAAATATAAAGAGTCTTTATAAGTGAAGCTTCATGACGTAATAAATTCAATAATTTCATCCATTCAACACCGTCAGTTGAATAAGGTTTTTAAATGTTGCTATATAGAGAATGTACACATGTATAATATTTACAAGTTCTTTGATAGAGGAGAGAAGCATTATTTAGATTTGATCGACTCCAATCCTGCACCCCAGTCCCTGCTTAATGACGTCACACGCATGTAATTTGTATGACGTTGCCATGACGTTAAAGTCTCAGACTCTGTTAGTCTTGGGTCTATAGTCTAAAAGTTTTATATGCACAAAACCTGGGTCCGTGCTTATAAAACGAAATTGAGAGTCTATAACCAGGGCATACAATTTATATGGCGTTGTCATGACATTCGTGTCTCAGACTCTATTAGAGTCTCGAGTCTAGACTCTAAAAGTTTTATAAGCACCAGGGCCCGTATTTTCGAAGCTATCTTAGCGTTACGAAATTGTAAGATGATCGTAGGTTGTGACGTCACTACAGCACACGCCATAGTAACGTCATAGTTTACGATGATTTTACGATTTTGTAGGCTAAGATTGCTTCGAAAATATGGGCCCAGGTCTGATGCTTATAAACTGAATGCGTGTGACGTCATTAGAGATTAAGTCTGGACGTTTTATAAGATAGGGCCCTGGTTATAGACTCTCCATTTCGTTACGTCCAGTTTAAAACTATAACAGTAATTCCGACTTGTGTCATTTATTAACTATTCTTAGGCCCAGTGCTGTGTATAAACGTAGTTTGGTCTGTGCAGTCTGTGCAGTCTGTGCAGTCTTCAAATTTAGTAAATTTGCGACTGTAAAACCACCGATATACGTCCGCAAATCGGAAAACACAGTAGGGTTATCCCTATTCTAATTAAACTGTTTGCTGGTTGATTTTAAATAGGAAATTGTCACATTTTTAGTAAGAATAAGCATTAGGCGCGTACGCAGGGGGGGGGGGGTTGGGGGTCGGACCCCCCCCCCCCCCCCCCCCCGCTCAAGGCGAAACTTTTTTTCATATCCCGATTTTTAATGTAATATTTTACCCAAAAAATGTGGTCAGAAAGCAGCTCGGCTAGCCAGCGGAAAACACCTCAGAATAGCCCTAGAAGGGGTCAATTTTTCAAAATGTTCGGGGGGGAGGGACCCCCAGACCCCCCGCCACTGGCTTCGCGCCTACGACACCCCCCCCCCTGCAAAATTTCCTGCGTACGCCCCTGAGCATATAAAAGTCACAAGCTGGTGACATCATTAGGCAGCCCATTAACAGACGATGGGTGGTCGGACATACATGTGTAATTTGACATATTTAATCAGCACTCGTGATTAGATAACGACTAATAAAGAATAATATGTTCATTTCTGACAAAAACTACTCAGTATTTAACGACATCTGTGAGTAATATGAACGCTACAGAAATTGTCTTTATGACGTCATTACAAAACAATATTGTTCTTTGCTTAACCTATGACGTATTTCTGCCAGAAAATGTGCGACCGGTATATCGGTGATTTTACCACCTGAATTTTTTAGTAGAGATCCAATAAGATTCGTTCTTACAAATGTGTTAATTAGAATTTGCAATAAACATCCAATGTCGCGAGTGGAATTCAAATGATAAAATAAATATACTGTGTTTGACTTTCAAGGTCAAACAGAATAACCAGTAATAACTTCACGGGGAGGTGTGAAGAGTAGATGTTGTTTTTATTATGCGAGATTTACATAATGTTATTTGGTCAATAACTAGTGTCCAAGATAAAAACGAACAAGACATATGTTATCAGCGCTATGTCATCCTGGAATTCATACTATTGTCAATTGACAAAAGGGAACCGAGGAAGTGCCATGTAAATCCACATTGAATAATGTTAAAACTGATAAAAAAATCATGTTATTATGGTTTATATTAGAGGGACAGACACTAAGGCATATTTTTCACTATTAGAGCCGTTTATGATCACTGAAATCAAACTTTACTTATATTTTATTGTTTAGATTATCCACTTCAGTACAACAAAAGTTGTTCTGGTCATCCTGGTGTTTCTAATACTACAAAACACATTTTTATATTTTTTAAAACGCACGTGCGTCTGAGAAGTCACAATTATGGAGTCGAGTTTTAGTCTATTTTTAACGGTATTTCACAGTTTCAACGTCACAGACTCATGTTTCACTCTCTTGTAACGTTATCCAAATGTGTTAAAGTTTGTAGATTAACTAAACCTAGTGTCCATTTTACGGGCTGAAACTAGGATCTGCGCCTTTAATATTATAAACTCACACAGTATCTTTTCTAAATCAAATGCCAATGTCATTAGAAATTCATTTTTGGACGAATTATCATAAAACATAAAATAAATATCATTTCTAACAGAGGAGTGAAGACAAATGCCGGAACAGCCAAAGTAGGCACAATTGCACGTGCAGTTGTTTTATCTTGGCTGTTTCAGCAACTGCTTTCATCCCTGTATCAATAAAAGGTTTTAGCCTATTCAATTTGCAATGCCAAGAAACGTTTTGTTTTTATTTACAATGAAAGTTTATTTTATTGGACGTGGATATCAGAACAAAGCACCCCACCCCTCAATCCGCCATTTGATATTTATTTAGCCAATGGGGTATTAATATATGTCAATTATGACAAAAATACGACGAATTATATTTTGTATTCTAACAAAGACATTATCAAAACCATAGACATATTGACTGGTTTTCCATATATAAGAAATCACCACTACCGAAACAACCCCACACCTTCCACCAATTTGGTTTCATCCAAAAACGCATATTAACATAACACATTTGATCAACAATAATAGATGGCAAATATGTACAATCTAAGTTGAGAAGATATGTCAAACCTTAATCCACATCAGGGCGGATCCATGAATTCGTATTGGTGGTTCAATATTTTTCAAGCAAAGACAAATATTGCCAAAAACCATTAAAATATCAGTTGGGGTTGGGTTAACTATGTTAATCCTCCACCCCTTCCCGATCTGAAATTCGTGTTTGCTTAATAACGAACCATCATCGTTATGCATAGCAAGTATTTGAGAGAGAAAAAATGGCGGCTCTCATTACAGATGAGTCCAACAAGGGCGGTCTAAGCGATGAATGATGGACTGATGAGTTGGCGAGTCTGCAGCTATGTAAAGTCTAGAAGTTCGGTTAGTCCAAGCGGTGGTTATACGTTTGATCCTGGGGTGACAAAAAACAACAAAAAACAACAACAACCACAGAGTCCGCCATAGAAGCACAACGACACATACATTTTCGGTGATTTCGCAGGTATGATAAAATAGTTTCGTAATCTCAATATGAACGTGTATTGGAACACCACTGTACCAAGTTCCTGAACTTCTAAACATGTCCGCACAGCATCAGTTTGTTCGTCGGCTCACGGTATCTACGTCAATGTATTCCTAGATAAACTGTGTATTGGGTTTGATTCCAATGCTCCACACTTGTCACTAGTAACTATATATATATATATATATATATATATATATATATATATATTAAAGGTGCAATCTCGAGCAGATTTCAATTATGGAACCATTTAGGTTGAAGCATCTATATTAGTTGGGGTTTTTTTTTGCCAACGTAGGCCAATCGTCAATATCATTTGGCTTAATTCTCTAATCTACGTCACATTAAAATGAATAATTCTTTATTTTAACACTCAGAAGCGGGTCACTATATATATATACAACTCTGTTTTGTGTTTCAAACTATTAAAACCCTGGTGACTGACCTACATTCTGTATGAAGGCAGCTTATGATAGCCGTTAATAGCGACAACACTCGAGTTTATTAAAACTAAGGTTGCATTTGTATTTTACATTAGTAAATGGTATTATAATAAACGTTAGACGAGATTGCAGCTTTAAAAACACACTATTATGCTGAATGGTGTCCCTGTCGTACAAAGCACAAGAACGAATGCACACCTAAGAGTTCGCACGTCCTTGCTGCTGCCTTGGTGCGAACGTATTACTAGTATCTAGAATCAAGGCCACGTATGTTGAGCAGAATGTGAACAGAAACCCACACCACCACCACCACACAACAAATATTGTTATTTCCACATGTGGTACCCCTATATGTCGCCCAGTTCACCAGACTTCTTTTTAAAAGAAAAAAAACGCGCAAATCTTTGTGAACGTTACCACGTCTGCTACAGATATATATATATATATATAGGTGGCGCCAGTGTCCAAACACGTCATGTAACGTCACGTCATCAGTCGAGAATTATAGGGGTGAAGGTCAGTACTACGACTGGTAACTCTCGGGCGACGGCGCTCGTATATCTCCGTTGATGACGTGTTCTGACACGTCGTCGCTAGGCGACGGTCTCGTGTCTGACGGTTCCTCCACTACTATAGAGACAGGCGGCTGGGGCGTCCTGAAAGGAACAACAACATGCTAGAAATGGAAAAATGACACAATAGTTTAATTCTATTACTATATGTGATTCATTCAATCAGCCTAACCAATTCAATTAAATTTCAATTCAATTTACTGCATATTACCAAACAAACTGTTGTCAGCAAACAGATAAAACAAACAAACATACAACATCAATAACAACAACAATTAATAATAATAATAATAATAACAATATTAATGTACAGGCCAGACGGAAACACAATTTTTTTATTATATGTATAGGAATAAAATTACTATGTAATAATAAAGTATATTATAAAAATAAAATGGTCAAAGTACTTGGAAATAATTAAATTAAATTACTGCCCCACTGATAGCTGGAGAAAGAAATTTATGTTTAGAAATACAGCCGTCAATAAATTTTAATGCGTGGTTAAGAATTTCAATGTCACCATTATTGTATGATATAATACATATAAATTGTAAATTGCTATTTAGAGTATGCAAGTTGGAAAAGGAGTTTAACGTATCAAATAGTTGCTGCCTTTCAACATAATAAATAGGGCAGTCTAAAATAAAATATTTTTCATTCATCCACCTATCCAAACAAGCATCCAACCACCCTTTCACCATCCCATGCATCCATGCATTCATTCATCCATCCATCCATCCATCCGTCCGTCCGTCCGTCCGTCCATCCAAACAACCATTCATCAAAACGAGCATCCATCAACCCTTTCATCTTCCCATGCAGATATTCATCCATCCATTCATACATATATTCTTTCATCCATCCATCCATCCATCCATCCATCCATCCGTCCATCCATCCATCCATCCATAATCATCCGTGAATGCATACAAATATCCTTCCATGCATGCATTCATCCTTCCATATATGCATGCATTCATCCTTCCATGCATGCATTCCTCCACCCCTCTCTCCCTCTATCCATCCATCCATCCAATGACAACATCTGCTCATACACGCACGCATCTATCCCTATATCCATTCATTTTCATCCATCTATGCATCCACTGATCCTCTCAAACACACCATCCTCTATCGATCTTTCAGACTCCGGGTTAATCGCCCCGTCCATACATCCAACAGTCATCGGTCTTGTGATCGTCGAAGTATTACACTTGCGGTATTTATCGTATTCAAAAGTATTATACATATGCGCAGAAAAATCAGCAGCAATATTTTGCGATCTGTTGCTGTGGAAATATACTGACGGAAAGAAATAAAGGATCACACGTTAACACTATCAGGAACAAAGGGATTGCAACCCAAATCCTCAACCATAGTGTCAGAAAGATAACCATGTTGGTGACATTCAAACTCACATTACTGACATTCAATCTCACATTGCTGACATTCAATCTTTCATCATTGACATTGAATCTCACTCTGCTGACATTCAATCTTTCATTATAAACATTCAATCTCACACTGCTGACATTCAATCTTTCATTATAGACTCTCACACTGCTGACATTCAATCTTTCATTATAGACATTCAATCTCACACTGCTGACATTCAATCTTTCATTATAGACTCTCACACTGCTGACATTCAATCTTTCATTATAGACATTGAATCTCACCCTGCTGACATTCAGGCCCACATTTGTTTTTTTTACTTTATAAAGACAGAGGGCGGGACGTAGCTCAATAGTACAGCGGTCGGTCTGGGATCGATCCCCGTCGGTGGGTCCATTAGGCTATTTCTCGTTCCAGCCTGTGCACCACGACTGGTACATCCAAGGCCGTGGTATGTGCTATCCTGTCTATGATTTGGTGCATATAAAAGATCTGTTGGTGCTAATCGAAAAGAGTAGCCCATGAAGTGGCGACAGCGGGTTTCCTCTCTCAATATCTGTGTTGTCCTTAACCATATGTCCGACGCCATATAACAGTAAATAAAATGTGTTGAGTGCGTCGTAAAATAAAACATTTCCTTCCTTATAAAGACACTGCTAACAGTGACTGGAATTTGGTTTAGAATACCAAGTGTTCTCGTATTTTTTCTGTTGGTATATCATAATATCATAATCAATATTTTATTGTCAAGTAATCTGTTTTTTGTTGTGTGTACAAGATTAGTAATTATGGATCGATCACGTGATATAATTGAAGTGATTTGGCTGGAACAGCTGTATAGCTGTATAATTAATTGTGTTTTGATGTAAGTATATCTAATATATAGTAGTGTTATAATATAAATATGTAAAACAAGTAAGGTGTTTCAGTATAAATAAATATAATCTGTTGTTTTAGTACAAGTATAAGTAAATATAAAATGTAGTGATTCAATGTAAGTAAATATACTAAGTAGAATTTCAGTGTAAGTATAAAATATAGTTTTCCAGTATAAGTAAATATAAAGGATAGTGTCTCAGAATAAGTTAATATAAAATATAGTACTTGAGTATAAGTTAATATAATTCATGTATATAATGTTTAAGTGTAGGTAAATGCAATATAATATAATATTTAAGTATAATATGTAGCGTTTCAATATAAATAAACAATACACACGTATATTGTTTCAGCATAAATAAATATAATATTTAGTGTTTCGGTATAAGTAAATACAAAGTGTAGTGTTTCAGTATAAGTAAATATAATATTTAGTGTTTCTGTATAAGTAAAAACAAAGTGTAGTGTTTCAGTATAAGTAAATGTAAAGTGTAGTGTTTCAGTATAAGTAAATGTAAAGTGTAGTGTTTCAGTATAAGTAAATGCAAAGTAGTGTTTCAGTATAAGTAAATGTAAAATAGTGTTTCAGTATAAGTAAATGTAAAGTGTAGTGTTTCAGTATAAGTTGCAAATACATGTATGTGTAGTGTTTCCGTATAAATAAATATAATGTGTTGAAATTCAGTATAAGTAAACATATTTGTAGTTCCAGTATAAGTAAATATATTATAATATACTCGTAGTGTTTTCGCACAAATAAATACAGCATATACTATTTTAGTGTAAGTAAATATTCAATGTTAACGCTTATACTTACAAATTATTTATATCTGAAATATTTTCGCAAGACGCAAGCGGCACGCTCTCCTCATTGAAGACGACACGCTGTTGCGGGTGATGATGGTAATGGTGGTGATGTCGATGGTGACGATGATGTTTTTTGTCCTTGACGTCTGGTGTCCCCATTGGAGAGTTTCCGTTTTCTTGATGGTCTAGCAAACTGGATTGCTTCCCTGGACGAGACTCGTTAGATATCATAGAGCCCTGTGCAATAAAAAAAGTAGGGTTAACATTTGTTTGTTTGTTGTTGGGGTTTTTTGTTCAGTGACTACATTAGAAATAAGGGGCGGGATTTAGTTCAGTCGGTTGAGTGATCGCTTGAAGTGCTTGCGTCGCAGGATAGAACCACCTCGGTAGATCCATTCAGC
This sequence comes from Gigantopelta aegis, assembly GCF_016097555.1. Classification (NCBI taxonomy): domain Eukaryota; kingdom Metazoa; phylum Mollusca; class Gastropoda; order Neomphalida; family Peltospiridae; genus Gigantopelta; species Gigantopelta aegis. The sequence continues at coordinate 68,221,134 of NC_054706.1, forward strand.
TGATTGGGCTTTTTTCTCGTTCCAACCAGTACAGCACAACTGGACAAAGGCCGTGGTATGTGTTTTCCTGTCTGTGGGAAAGTGCATATAAAAGATCGCTTTCTGCATTAGAAACAAAATGTTGCGGGTGTCTTCGGATGACTACGTGTCAGAATTACCAAATATTTGACATCCAGTAGCCGATGATTAATTAATCGATGTGCTCCAGTGGTGTCGTTAAACAAAACAAACGTTAACTTTAACATTAGAAATAAACAAAGAAGTGTTTTATTTAACGACGAACTCAAAACATTTTAATTACGGTTATATGGCGTGGGACATATGGTTAAAAACAGAGGTTATTACAGAGGATACGCGGGAAAGCAACTACATGGGCTACTCTTTTCGATTAATGTATTAGCAGCAAGGGATCTTTTATAAGCAGTATTCCAAATGAGGACAGGACATACTAAGGCCTTTTTTACGGCCTCAGTTAGACACACTAGAGCACCTTTACTACTTCATCATCGGCTACAACATGGTCAAACCTTTAATAACTGTGACACAGACTTCACATAAAGTTTGCGTTTTGTTTTTAACAGCAACATCACTATAGCATATTCGTGTATTAATTATCGGCTGTTAAATATCAAACATTTGAAAATTCAGATAGTAATTCTTCAAAGGAAAGCCGCTACATTGTTCCATCAGCAAGAAGGAATCTTTGCATGTACTTTTCCACAGCCAGGATAGCATATGTTATGACCTTTTATGTACCAGTCGTGGTGCAGTGGACAGTCCGGGAATGAAAAAAATGGGTCAGATAAGATACGATTTCAAAGTATAAGATACGTTTTAAATATGTGACAAACGGTGACATCACAATACTGTCTCGAACTACACTCACTATGACAACCAAGAACACGTCAGGCAGTCCAAGTAAACTCTTCAACCAGCGGCTCTGTAGAATATGTATAGCGAACCAGGTGCCTTAAGCTTGGTCTCCCTCGGATCAAACCGCTGGCCATGCCAGGGGTAGGACCGGAGGGAGACATGCCGGAACCTTAAATTGGTATAGGCATGTAAAAACACAATCTGATTAAAATTAGCTCTACTGGTCTACCAGTAGATCTAACAGCATTGCGTGGACTCCAATGTCCAAATGACATTTCATCTATAAATAATAATTTAAATATCGACCAATCACACTTCGCCTTTTATTTGGGAGCATACAAATTCTAAAAATATCGGGCCAGACTATTTATGCAATAGGCTAACTTGTTGGTCTATTTCAACATTAAAAAACAGTGAGAGGGTGGGGTGCAGTAATACACTCTGGATTGTATACCAGTATAAATTGATTTTATGGCTATACCATCATGGTGTTTTTCGTCTTGAAACGAAAGTTAAACGTTAAAATGTTATATTGAAATTAGTTTACGGCATACTTCGTAATTCATCCGAATCACTTCGTATACTCTCGGCATAATTCCGAATGTTTTTTTTTTTTTTTTTTAAATCACTGGCAGGATTTTGCAAGTAAGGTTTTGATTGGTCGAATGAAAGGTCAACTTGACATGATCTCCAACGGAGTGCTGTTAGATCCACAGGTAATAGTAATTAACCAGCGGAGCTAATTTTAATTAGATTGGTAAAAACAATTTTGAGTTTGAGATTAAGCTTGGCACACACCTACCAATTAACGACAACATGATAGTCGCGTCGGCGGCGTTAATCGGTAGGTGTGCGCCAAGCATAAAGTTAATGACACTTCAGCACATTTTAAACTACGGTACCTGGCATAACTATTGTGGTAATTATTGTGACATTTTATATTTTAAAAAGTGAGAAAAGAAAACTGTTGCAAGGTGTCTTTTATAAGTACTTATTTCTCTGTATGCCTATTTATATATTTTTTTATGTGCGTGTGTTTGTTTGCTTGTTTGAGTATTTGTTTATTATTAATGTTTAATATTTTTCTTAATATTGGCTAATTAAATTTTGTTTTGTTTAACGACAACACTGGAGCACATTGATGAATTAATCATCGGCTATTGGATGTCAGACATTTGGTAATTCTGATTCATAGTCATAAGAGGAAACCCGCTACATTTGTCCATTAGCAGCAAGGGATCTTTTATATACACTTTCCCACAGACAGCAAGGCACATACCACGGCCTTGGACCAGTTGTGATCACTGGTTGTAACGAGTTTTATAACCCAATCTCGTCCCCTTGGCTAATTAAAGAATGTATTATTGCTATTAGTATTATTATTGTCGTTATTGTTGTTGTATTTGTAGTGATGGTGATGATGATGATGATGATGATGATGATGATGATGTTATTATTATTAAACTTTTGCCATTTTGCCCGATAAAACAATAAGTTACGTCAGATACCAATTTGCACTGTTGTGATATCTTGTTCGTGGTTTCATGCCAGTTTACAATATTCGGCCCACTGCACACACGAGTGATATAGTAAATCATTAATTAATACAAACTCAGCGGAGCAATATTTGTTTGCTGCGGGCGACCATATTTACAGGGACGTACGTAGCGAAAACTGGTGGAAATGGTGTGTGGGTATGTGTGCAAAATATATGGGTGTATATTCTGGCTTGCTAACTCCGAAACCACGGAGAGTTGCAGACGCATAACCCGATGCGAAATATCGAAGGTCGCCCTCCCCATCTACCCCCCCCCCCCCCCCCCCCACCCCGAATGTGGGAAAGCCTTTTAATGCTCTAGCTTGGAGAAAAAGAGCACTTATGTCTTCACTACACTTCATACCACTCTATTTACGACCTTTTATGATATGATTTAATTTTATTCGATGTTTTTGCTTTTATCTCATAAAGCATGCAGGAAGAAAATGTTTCATTTAACGACGCACTCAACTCGGTCTATTTACGGTTATATGGCGTCGGACATGTGGTTAAGGACCACACGGATATTGAGAGAAATAAAACCCGCTGTCGACACTTCATGGGCTACTCTTTTTCGATTAGCAGCAAGGGATATTTTATAAGCACCATCCCACAGACAGGATAGTACATACCATAGCCCTTGTTACACCAGTTGTGGCGCACTGGCTGTAACGAGAAATAGCTCATTGGGCCCACCGACGGGAATCGATCGTAGGTAGATCGTGCATCAGACGAGCGCTCTACCATCAAGCTAGGCCCTGCCCTTTATCGCATAAAAGGTCAAGCATATAGTTCTGTTCACACACCTCAGCTATTTGGTCAATCTGTACGGAGGAGGCGAGACGTAGCCCAGTGGTAAAGCGCTTGCTCCATGTGCGATCGGTCTGGGATCGATTCCTATCGATGGGCCCACTGGGCCATTTCTCGTTCCAGCCAGTGCACCACGACTGGTATATCAAAGGTAGTGGTATGTACTACCCTGTATGTGGGATGGTGCATATAAAAGAACCCTTGCTGCTAATCGAAAAGTGTAGCCCATGAAGTAGCGACAGCGGGTTTCCTCTCAATATCTGATGTGCCTGACGCCATATAACCGTAAATAAAATGTGTTGAGTGTGTCTTAAATAAAACATTTCTTTCTTTCTTTTTCTATCTGTACGGAATAGATTTTAAATGATTATGTTTTTTAAAAGGTTTATTACAGAGATAAGTTAGTGGTGCTGTCTTACCTGATCCCATTGAGCCGTTCATACTCGCTCTGGGTGAAAGCCCCAACTCGGAAGCGAACCCAGTACCCTACAGTCTTAATGCCTATACCTTAGACACAATGCCTCTGGCTGTGCATGTGCTAATTATCTTCAGGTGTTTTTTATGTGCTCAGTATTAGATCAATATACGTAACAGAACATGTATTGATTTTTGTAGCTGCAGTTTATAATTTCAAAGATATTAAGTTGCAAACACCCTTATAGTCAGCCAGCCAACAAAGATAATTATTTAAAAGCATGGCATCTTTGTGTTACAATGAAAGTAACTAGCCAGATTTGTTCAATGTACCTTAGGTAACATCACTAGGTGGATGCCAGTTTGGATTTTGCTGTTAAAGTGCCAAAAAATAATGTCCCAAAAAATGGCCGCCATTTTCATTATTTTGAGAGGTAGGATAGCTTTATGTGCTGTATCTCCCTCAATAATCAATGGATTTTCATGAAATTTGTTTTTAATTGTAGGTTTTGACTACACTGTTCTCAGAAACTTATATTTACAAATGTTTATGATTATCTCTGCGAATATATGTATGTATGTACAATACGAGCGACCAGAAGTTTCCCTCTTGGTCAGCTTTAAACGAGCATTGCAGTAAAGTACATGCACCAACTACAACAGTTGGCATGATGCAGATACTTCAGGCTCATGCAGACAACACTGACACTGTTACTACACTACTGAATCGATTTCAGAAAATTGCTCAACACCTGGGACAAAAGCATGTGGTTGTGGTTGGAGATCTGCCCCTGTACATTCGGTCACGGAGCTGTGCTGGTCGAATCCTGAGAAACATGACAATGTCATAGTACGGATGGGTGGCTTGCATATTTTCTTCAACTTCTTGAAAGCAATTGGTCAACATGTTGAGTGTGCTGGCTTAGATGATGTTTGGGTGGAGGCTGGAATCTTTGCGCAAAATTCTACAATGCTATCATGGAGGGTACAGAGCGGTCCGTGGCCATATGTTAGCATACGAGGCTCTCTGCCGAATCAAGTGGTCAGCATTCCGGAGTTGGGCTGGTGAACGATGCCTGGCAGAACTGGATGAACAGGTCTCATCAATACATAAACTCATTGAGAAGAATCCCGAGAATGAAGAACTTATATGTGGAAATGTGTGCAAACTGGCAAACATCTTGATGTGCCAAGACATGCAGAAGCTCTGGAAGGAGTCTGATGACTTGTTCATCAGCGACCCAAACTATGCATATTGGACCATCTACATGGAGATTGTAGAGATCATGCTAGACTTCATTCGAGCAAACAGGGATGGCATTTGGAAGCTACACACCCAGACAGTAGGCAGGATGCTGCCATGGTTGAGTGCGTACGATCATGTCAACTATGCCAGATGGGGTCCTGTCTACTATGCAGAAATATTGGCCTTGCATGAAACCGCTCCTGAGGTATATGCAGAGTTTATGGAAGGAAACTTTGTCGTGAAGAAAAGAAAGAGGAAATTCAGCCAGGTGCCAATCGACCAGGCTACTGAATGGGTGAACAAATTGTGCAAGCTATCAAATGGGATCACTGGAATATTACAAGAAATGATACAGCTCGTGACAGGTTCTATTTAACATGGGGAGAGAGATCTACAATATCAAATGCAACAAAGGTGCTGTTGGGGGTAGAAGAGGAAGATGAGTCGCTATCAACTCGCAAGGCGAATAATGATGAAGTAGATGTCAAGAAACTAGTTGAACAGTTTCCCAGATTTGGAGTATTTTTTGTTCAGGAAATAGCTCCGGAAAGCAACAACGAAAAGTCACAAACATCGAAACAATTGACGTCACTGACTACTAGAGATATAGCATATGAAGACATCCAAGAGCAACTACTTTCAGCAAAGACACGTGGCATCAAGGTGGTTGGTCACTTTGTGAGAGACTGGTTAGTTGAAAAGTCAGTACCTTTCTTTTCTCCAAGTCTAAAACATGTTCACTCCTCTACAAGTCTGTGGTAAATACAGCTGCAAATATCGAACAAGAAATAAAAGCATACAGACACCTCATGCAAAGGTTGTTCAATGCCTACAGTCAGTTCGTATGGTAAACATGGAGAACATCTTGAAGCATAATATTGCGGGAGTCCCCCTGTCACTGGCAAAGACAGATGGAAGTATGAACTCAAATGCCAATCTGCTTTGCTTGGAATACTTCCAGAAGATGTCATCACGTGTTCTACAGATATAGAAAATGATGTCCAGGGTGCATATGTCCTCAGTGATGGGCATGCACTCATTCAGAGATTAGGCCAACCAGCTGGTTGTAGGACATTTGCAGACTACACAGATGCATTTGCCAAAACAGTGTTTAGGCACTTTGATCAAGGTGCTACTAGGGTAGATGTGATCTTCGACCGATACATTGGTTCCGGCTCCATCAAGACACGGATCTGAGTCACGAGAGGCAGAAAAACTAAGAAATCAATCCGAAAGTCGATCACTACCTGATGGGTAGATCAGAGCAAGTATCCTCAAACTGTGAAGTGATGGTAGATAGTTGTTTCAGCTCTACTGAAAAGGCTGTATCTACATTCAGAGGACACATTTCAACTCTTAGTTGAGACCACGAAGAAGCAGTCACAAAGCTCATTTTGCATGGTCTCGAGGCCAGATATGCGGGATATAAGCAGATAATGATGCCAAGACACAGATGTTCTACGTCTTCTGGTCCATTTCTTTGGAGACTTGAAATGCCGTGTGTGGATGATTGGAGGAACTGCTAGAGATCGACACATCTATCCAGTTCATGAAATCTCACAGAAGCTACCGCAGCCTGTCAAGAACAACCTACTTGAATTCCACGCACTGATAGGTTCAGACACAACATCCTCATTCACGGGTTTTGGTAAAAAGTCCTGTTGGAAAGTATACAGGGAGCGTCCACACCTGTTGGAAGGGGTTGGTCGTGATGATCCACTACAGGCAGTTGAGAAGTGGATGCCCTCCACTTACACTATGCCAGAGCTAACTATCAAGCCAATGTGTGGTTGAACGCTGACAGACAGAACATTGCATCAACAACTGGGCTACTGCAGACATCTGGGGGATGGAAACATGCTGACACAGGAATCGAGGTAGTCTGGACATCCCTTCTTGCTGTACCAACTGTGTGTTTTGAAATGGTGGCATGCAGTTGCCAAACAAAGTGCAGATCTGCTGCCTGTAAATGCAGTAAAGCACAACACATCTTCACATCTACACGAGGATGTAATGCAGAACAGTGTTGTAATCCTATGGCAAATAGCTGAATCCAAGACTTTCTGGTCACCTCAGCTTGAAGTATCATGTATGTATTTTTCACTTTAATGGCAGCCATCTTGGATTTTTATATTAAACGTGTTGTGTGCAGAATTCTCATAGCGTTTGACATGTTTATATTGTATTTATATGCAATGAAACAGGCCAAAGCCAATTATATTCATGAATTGAGATGTGTTATTTGTTCTTAGAATTGTTCATTCAAATGCATATGGCGGCCATTTTGAATGTTGATTCATGGCTAAATTGGGCATTTTATCAACTGGCATCCATCTGGACATTGATCTAGAGACTATATAGAACATATCTGTGTAGTTAGATTGATTGTAACAAAGAAATGCCATCCAAACATTTTCCAGGCCATTTTATCAATGTTGGCTGGCTGACTATTATTAGTAGATATATTGTTAGCGAAAGACCTGTTACAAGGCACGTAAGAGTATCGCGTTAATTATAAACTCGAGAAAATATTAACCGTATGGCCACACGCTTTCAGTTTATTATATCTATGTATTAGGAATCTTCAGAAACGGGAAAAGGGGGAAGGGGTGATTGTCAGTTGTATACGTGCTATCTATCTGTGGGATGGTGTATATAAAAGATCCCTTGCTACTGGTAGAAAACAAATGTAGCGGGTTTCTTCTCTAATACTATATGTCGAAATTAACACACACACAGAGAGAGAGAGAGAGAGAGAGAGAGAGAGAGAGAGAGAGAGAGAGAGAGAGAGAGAGAGAGAGAGAGAGAGAGAGAGAGAGAGAGAGAGAGAGAGAGAGAGAGATAATTCACTGAATATTTTCTTAAAGAAATGTCATATCATACTTATTAAGAATGCGGACAAATTATATATTGATAACAACCGTAACAGGATATTGTTCAAATTGAATTTTTTTTTTTGAAAACCCCCAAATCCCAACAACACAATAACACAACTTAGCGTTTACTGCAACACAATTACATTTCCTTAGAATGTCTTATATTGAAGAATGAATGTTTAACGACACCCCAGCACGAAACATACATCGGCTATTGGGTGTCAAACTATGATAATGCAAATTTTAATTTGTGCTGTATTGGCCATTCTCAAAGAGAATGTTACACCCCTGCACCACGGCGAGGTTACAGCAGGCGCAAGGGTATATTGAAGAAAGACGGAAGACACCCCCACGAAACAACATCAACAACAACAACAACCCACAACAACAAAACAAACAAACAAACAACAACAACAACTAAAATAATGTTGCTTTTCAGGGATACTAGTGCAAGGAACGCATATGTAAAAACCAATTTCATACGCAATGCTACCTTGTTGCAATAAACACTAAGTTGAGTGAGGGTTTTGTTGTTGTTTAAAAACACTAATTATTCCAATTATTTGTTTCGATTTGATCAATATCCTAAACTGATTGTTCGTCTCTCACCACACCTCCCCATGTTATCATTTTTGGATTGGCCCTTAATGAGGCAGACACATTAGCACTGCTCCGTAATGTAATTGTCTAACGACGGCCAACCCGCTCTGTCTAAAGTCATTAAAGTTACGGAACACGTGTGGGGCCAATCTCTGAGTTATCCATTAACGAACATTATCTACTTATGTCTAATATCGTGATGGCAAACCCGAGACCCCATTAAGTGTAGTCTGTGAATTTTATTTTTAAAACGAAATTGTCGTCTGTATACAATTATATATTTCTGGTCTCAGTGTTATGGTTTTGGTAGGCATCTCGCATTACGCTAGTACAGAAGACATACCCTTTAAACTTATCAAAGCGTTCGCCTATTGCGCGGTCGATCTAAGATCGATCCCCGTCGGTGGGTCCATTGGGCTATTTCTCGTTCTAGCCAGTGCACCACAACTGGTATATCAAAGGCCGTGGTATGTGCTATCCTGTCTGTGGGATGTAGCGGATTTCCTCTCTAAGACTGTCAAAATGACCACATGTTTGACATCCAATAGCCGATGATTAATAAACCAATGTGCTCTAGTGGTGTCGTTAAAAAAAGAAAAAAGTTTAATATACCACAGCCTATGTTACATTAAACGTTCATTGCCATAATTGCAAATGCTATGTATTTGTAATAAATAACTGCAAAATAATTGATTCCATACAAAACCTCTGCATCATTAACTGGAGTATATCACAGTTACTAGTATGCTTCCACTAGATTAATACTAAAATAAAGTGTACACAGACAAATCTATCTGAATCCTTCATTGTTTTCTACTTTTCTTACACACCCGTTGGTGAGAACACCATGCATTATTTTTAATAACACGCGGGTTGTTAACACACCTAGGTGATGACCAGGGGTCTCATTCACAAAGGTCTCTTAGGCTCTGCTAGACAACAAAGCATCCTCTTTGCAAGTCTTTTAGCATTGCACTGCGAGATCGCAAAGTTGCGAGAGTTTAGTGAATTAGGCCCCAGGTCACCAGTGTCATGCAGCCAATGAAAAACAACACTGTGCAAATAGATTACACTGTGACGTATAGTTAACCTGACAATCATGTGTCTGTGACTCGTAAGTCAGCTACAAGTGCAAGGGCTGTAAATAACGTTTAGTGGAAAAAGATGTTAAAATTTGCTTTAAACCTGGATTTTGAGGATATGTAAGAAATAGAATAATACATTTGTGTCTTTGAGATACCGTTTATCTCACAATTCGTTGTTTAAAAATGTATAAAACTCGCTTTCGCTCGTTAGATACGTTTTAAAACAACTCGTTCTGAGATAAATGGCATCTAACGGCCACTCATGTATTATTATCCATCGCAATTAGTTTTGTTCTACTAGTAAGTTAATGCAATTTCTACCTGTCATTGTTATGATCATGTAGATGAAGGTGTACATTTTAAATATTTCTGGCACTATTATCTATCTTTAATAGAGCTACTTCGTGTGTATTTTGTCTTTATAAGCGGGTCAAGTTATGTACAAATACACCTACACCCCCAAAACGTCTAACAAAAGGTTTCTCAGTGGGGTTTTTTTATCCATGGGATGTATTCAATGGCAGGAAAAAAGTCTACCAAAATCTGACCACCGGAAAGGGGTTAAAAAACTGGATCACATCCAAGATGGCCGCTATTGACACTAAAACGAAGGAAAATGGCATAGGTTCCTTATGATTCGGTGTAGAACAGTTGTTTTATGTCTACCCAAAGCTTTTAAGTGTCATGGAATTAACTGGTACATATACATAATACCTGAGTCATAAGCACTGTGCAAGCTACATATAGTATGGCTGTAGGTGGCCCTTATCATTTGTTTTATTATTTATGTTTTTTTTTTGGGGGGGGAGGGGGGCCAAATCACTGCTGTACATATAATAAATATACAACACATATATCCATACACAAACAAATACGTACACACGTACTCGAATGTCCTCCAATACATACACATATGTTCATACATAGATTCACACATACATACACATACATATATGCAAAATGGCATCAATGTAAGTGGGTGCCCTTGTCATTCTTGGTTATACAGTAGTCAGTCCGACCTTCTTTGAATGTAATTTTCTTGAATATATTATATTCACGTTTTATTTTATCTTCAGGTTTGAATGATGAGTGCTCCTGTCCTGAGAGTTGGCCAATTTGCAAAGAAAGACTTGAAGATGGAGATGGAGTTCAAATTCGTCCGAAGGGCGCTGATGGCATCAATGCGGCCAGTTTTCACTGAGGTGACAGCATTGTTGTGACGGCTGGCTGTAAGGTACACTCGGACTGTCGTAAACGTTACATAAATCAACATGACATTGAGAATCAAGAGAAAAAGTGTGGATTATCCAATCCCTCCCTGAAGAGAAGTGCACGTGTATGGACCGGGCCTTTCCACAACACGTCTGACTGCTTTTTCTGTGGGACCCCGGTGGTCCTTGGAAGTTCGGACTACAGTTATGTAAAGACTGACACCTTTGCCAGGACTATTCTGGAGTGCTGTGAATGTCGTTCAGATAATTGGTCATTTACAGTTAAAGGTCGGATGGAGGAGATCTTCATGCTGCTGACTGCATATACCACCATAAATGCAGTGTAAATTTCCGTAATGGCTATGATCCACCAGTGCAATTTCGGGTCGGATCAGAGACAAAACGCAAACAATCTGGACGACCCAAAGATGATGACCAAGAGCAGGCATTCTTCAAGATGTGTTTATATCTAGAGATAAATGATGAGGAACAGCTGACTGTTTCATACCTTCTGGATAAAATGAAAGAGTACCTCATTAGTGAAGATTCGCTTCCTTACGGGAATTACTATCTGAAGATCAAACTAAATTAAAAATATGGGGACTCCATCTATATCGCAGAGTGGGAGGGCTTAAATGACATAGTTACATTCAGAGAGAAAACATCACACACACTCCGCTCTCACTACAAAGATTCTTAACAAGAAGGAGACGAAGAGGCACAAAAGAGAGCTATAATTGAGACAGCAGCCAGGCTGATCAGGAGTGATATTAAAACAAATGTTCCATCCGTTACTGATCACTACCCAAAACCTGAGGAACTTAAACTTGATTCTGCGCTGGCATTCCTTCCAGAGACACTAAGATTCATGTTGAACAATATGTTTGTTTGAAAAAACAATCAATATAAAGTCGCTAGTATTGGGCAAGCCACAGTACAAGCAGTAAGACCTCATGCTGTCATTGCACCATTACAAATTGGTCTTGCTGTACAGGTGCATCATCTTTATTGGTCCAAGTTCCTTGTGCAATCTGTGTGTAAGATGGGGTTTGGCTCGTCGTATGGTAAAGTGCTCCGGTTTGAATGCCACAAGCTGTGTCACACCAGAGTTGCTAGTTGAGGATATAGATCAGTTGAACTTGTTATTTGCAGGTGACAATGTAGATCACGATATTATTACCATTGACGGTAAAGATACATTTCACGGAATGGGCATGATAGCTGCGTTGACCCCAGGGAGAAAAACAAGCCATCTTGTTAGTAGGCAAAATATTTCGGAGCTGAGCATTGTAGAGATGTCCAAAACTGATATCATCGAATACTGCTTCGCTACCCATGCTCTTTGAAAATCAAGTTTCAAGAACTTCCTGGACTCCAACATTGTGATGTGCGAGCCGATATCTTATGGGAACTTTCATTCCATTTCAAGCAACCAGTCCCGAATTAGCAGGGCATGGTGCATATCCTTCATCCGGGGCATACGCATTCTGGCCAATCCCCCATACAATATTTGCCAGTGATTGATATGCATTCAGGGGACGAAACTTGCATTCTGTCCACTTTGGAGTTCCTCAGCAACTTGGCCATCACACATCATGTCCCTCCAGTAATAACGTTTGATCAGCCCCTGTATTGGAAAGCTGCTGAGATCATCAGTGCTTCGCCACAGAATAACAACTTGAAGGAGATAGTTCTTAGGCTGGGTACTTTCCACACGTTCATGAATTTGCTTGGAACAATAGGCGCACTGTTGGAGGGCACAGGACTTAAAAACATTCTGGAAGTAGTGTACGGTGAAAATGCTGTCGTGCATATGATGACCGGTAAATCTGTTCAAAAGGCATTCCGTGGCCATCTGCTGGTGGACAAGTGTCTTCAGCAAATGATTGTGAAATCTGTGATAGATGAAAATCCTGAGTTTGCTTCCCTAGTAGATGACACTGAGAAAATGTATTCCTCCTTGATGAAGGGTGACTCCACTCTTGGAAATATTGTAAAATCCACTACAGTTGTTAAAATCAGTGAGACACATGCCAGGGAAAAAACCCCTGAACTTAATGCATGTTCCAAAACAAGCCAGTTGTGGCTAGGTTATCAGCGGACGCTTCATACTGCAAGGAGCGTTGATCAAATCAGATCACACTGGGTCATGGGATAATCACTTGCGTGCGGTCTTTGATGCCTTGCCAATATTCGCTGCAGCAGGACATTACAACTACCTAAAGTCTGCTTATCTCTACATTCACGAAATGAGTGAACTGGAGAGCAAATATAGGAAGTTTCAAGATGGCTTCCATGTCATTCGTCGAACAAATTAGTTTTGGGCAGGCCTCATTGAGCAAACGCTTATGAGATAAGTAAAAAGCACCGGTTGCTTGACTCATGGCTGTAAGATGACGGACGAACAGCGAGCATTGTGGACAATGTCAGCCCCCATAATGTCTGAGTTCAACATTGCCATTCAGGAGTTCAGTGACCTCGCATACACTACAAGCGAACAGCACAAGGATTCGTCAATGGTATAGTTGCAAAAGACGATGTCAACGTGCATGAATATGAGTCAGTAGGAAAAGACATCATTGTCAGAATAATTGGGCAGCCTGTGTTCTCCTTCTCTTGCAAGAGGAAAGATAAAGCCAAGACCCTGGGAAATTCATCTGCTGTTAAGGAAGCGATGTTTGTTTTGTTTAACCACACCACTAAATCACATCAGCTATTGGATATCAAACTTCTGATAATTCATGCAGTCAACTTAAGAAATCCGCAACAGGGTTTTTTTCCATTTTATAATAACAGCATGGGATCTTTTATATCAAGTCACCACATATCACGGCCTTTGATATGACAATCGTGGGTCACTAGGAGGGACGTAAAAGCTCTTGTCCTACTTACGAAGATTGTGGTCGAAAATGTGGATTGTTAGAAGGCTAGCAAAATCAAACGCTTGCAACTAAATTGGTAACAACAACGATTATGATAATGATGATGATTCTAATGATAACGATGGTAATTGTTATGGTGATGATGATGATGATGATGGTGATGATGATGGTAACGATAATGGTAATGGTGACTTTAATGATGGTCATATTGATGGTGGTAATGATGATGATGGTGATGATGTTTCCAATACATTATTGTTTTATACTGTATTTGAATTCATGATTCATGCCATATTATTTTTGTCTGCATTCTAAATAGCATAGTAATATTTATTTATTACTAAGACGGACATCAGTGTTATGTTGCAATGGCATTGTTATTCCACTCACTTGCACACCGTCTAGAATTCACGATTAATGTGCTGAATGAGTAACTTTCTTTACTTATTTTCTATTTTCGTGTTTATATCCATTTAAGGTTCAAGCAATTAACTTTTAATAGAAGCGTATACTAACAAGTACAAATATTTGTTTTGTTTAACGATACCACTAGAACACGTGTTTTATTAATAATCAGCTATTACCAGAAATAATGATCCCATTAATGCCACCACATTTTGGTCAATTTTTCACAATTTATTTAAAACTTAGATTATATTTCTTCTCTTCTTTTTGATACTTAGTATGTCCCCAGTCTTCTTTTGAATGTTTCATACATGTATGTCTGATTATCAGTCACATATATTAGATTTTTAGCTAAATCTCTCTTTAAAGGGACATTCCTGAGTTTGCTGCATTGTAAGATGTTTCCGACTAATAAAATTTCTACGATTAAACTTACATATTAAATATATTTTCTTGTTTAGAATATCAGTGTCTGTATATTCAATGTGTTTCTGTAAGAAGCCCAAACTGGATTTTATCTTCAAATAATTTCGTACGTACGAAAACAAATATTTTAAGAAATAAAATAAAATTTAACCTGGTACAAATATTAAAGCGATCAGAAACACGTTTAATATATAGCCACTAATATTTTGTGCAGAAATATATATTTGATATGGAATTACAATCGTTAAAAAGTCTCTGTTAGTCGATAACATCTTAAAAATGGCAACAAACTCAAGAATGTCCCTTTAATTACGTTGTTTTTCATGTGGTTAAATTTATTTTTGTCATATTCACTGTATACATATGTGTGTGGATATTATGTCAATACATATTGTGCTTGAACCATACATGGGGTGCCTGTAAAAATAAGCACTACCATTTTGTACGGAATTGACGGGGCTTGTAACAACATCCAGTTATCTCGAAAATGATCCATGGAAGATGTCGCTTAACTCAGTTATTACTTTGGTTAAGGTGTTTAGTATTCATATCTATAGTTCATAATTTGGTTGATACGTTGCATATTATAGTTTGCATATATATTTAACACTGTCACTTGTGTGATTGTATGTGGTATGGTCCAACCATAACTGTATAAAATACAAATATGAAATGTGGGGTTCAATGTCAGTACTATGGTATTAACAGTAACTTCCTTATATTGTGGATAAACTACAAATATGAAATGTGGGGTTCAGTGTCAGTACTATGGTATTAACAGTAACTTCCTTATATTGTGGATAACTACAAATATGAAATGCGGGGTTCAGTGTCAGTACTATGGTATTAACAGTAACTTCCTTATATTGTGGATAACTACAAATATGAAATGTGGGGTTCAGTGTCAGTACTATGGTATTAACAGTAACTTCCTTATATTGTGGATAACTACAAATATGAAATGCGGGGTTCAGTGTCAGTACTATGGTATTAACAGTAACTTCCTTATATTGTGGATAAACTACAAATATGAAATGTGGGGTTCAGTGTCAGTACTATGGTATTAACAGTAACTTCCTTATATTGTGGATAACTACAAATATGAAATGTGGGGTTCAGTGTCAGTACTATGGTATTAACAGTAACTTCCTTATATTGTGGATAAACTACAAATATGAAATGTGGGGTTCAGTGTCAGTACTATGGTATTAACAGTAACTTCCTTATATTGTGGATAACTACAAATATGAAATGCGGGGTTCAGTGTCAGTACTATGGTATTAACAGTAACTTCCTTATATTGTGGATAAACTACAAATATGAAATGTGGGGTTCAGTGTCAGTACTATGGTATTAACAGTAACTTCCTTATATTGTGGATAACTACAAATATGAAATGTGGGGTTCAGTGTCAGTACTATGGTATTAACAGTAACTTCCTTATATTGTGGATAAACTACAAATATGAAATGTGGGGTTCAGTGTCAGTACTATGGTATTAACAGTAACTTCCTTATATTGTGGATAACTACAAATATGAAATGCGGGGTTCAGTGTCAGTACTATGGTATTAACAGTAACTTCCTTATATTGTGGATAACTACAAATATGAAATGTGGGGTTCAGTGTCAGTACTATGGTATTAACAGTAACTTCCTTATATTGTGGATAACTACAAATATGAAATGCGGGGTTCAGTGTCAGTACTATGGTATTAACAGTAACTTCCTTATATTGTGGATAACTACAAATATGAAATGTGGGGTTCAGTGTCAGTACTATGGTATTAACAGTAACTTCCTTATATTGTGGATAAACTACAAATATGAAATGTGGGGTTCAGTGTCAGTACTATGGTATTAACAGTAACTTCCTTATATTGTGGATAAACTACAAATATGAAATGTGGGGTTCAGTGTCAGTACTAAGGTATTAACAGTAACTTCCTTATATTGTGGATAAACTACAAATATGAAATGTGGGGTTCAGTGTCAGTACTAAGGTATTAACAGTAACTTCCTTATATTGTGGATAAGGGTCTTGGTTACAGCCAATATTTGTTGCTAGTAACTATCGATATGTTGCCTTATTTTGTTTTCTATTAGTATATATTTCTACGGACAGTGTCTGACCTCATTACAGTTTCTATATCCAGCCGCACAAAGATAAAATATCACATCGCCAAATAAAATCTACACTATCCATAAACAGAAACAACGTCAATCGATAGCATTGTGGTCGGAGTTCTTTTTTTTTCACCGCCGCTATGTACACTGCGGAGGAATATTAATGGAAACAAGAGCCGTTGTCCATTACTGCTGGCAATGGAGAAAAGTCATCAATATTTCTGCTGTTAGACTGCCGCGACATCTCCTATATGCGATCGTGTTTAATGTACCGATGTGCGTCCGTTACATTTGCAAGACTCAACGCTTCTAGCGGACGTTTAGCGTACGTTACAGATGGTACAGTTTCCTGTTTATGCGATCAGGTTCCAAAGTTAATTTTGTGGAACGGATATTAAGTAATAACAATTTAGATACGTGGAACAGACCTCTGTGTCGGTAAAATGAACGGATTTAAATTGCATCGACAAACATTAATATAAATAATAATCAAGAAGCTAATATTACTCTAGGCTCGTAGAAACGGTAGCTGCAGAGGGCACACTGTCTCGTACAGGGCACAGTCTCTAATGGGAGACGTGAGGATTGGGTAGCTCGAGTGACCTGTAGCCCTCCTCTTTGTTTATATGTTGTAGGGGAGAGCTTGATGACTGTGTGTAATATTTCGGCAATCGAATCTGCGCTGTACTGCATAAGGACGTCGGGTTTCTTCGTGTAGCGTTGGTACTAATTAACAACATGTAAGTAAAAGCTCTGTGGCATCAGATTTAGGAACAAATATGTATTTTAGACACAGTAGCTGGCTACCATTTGGTCGTAGACGATCGCCGAAGACACACAGTCCTCTCTAGCCCTCCCCTACAACACATAAACAAAGGAGGTCACCCGAGCTAAGGGTTCGGGTGTGGGAGTTATCGGTATAAGCCATATCGTTATATTTATATTAAGTAAAAAAAGAAACGTACACTTTGATCATCAAGTGAGGAGTCACCCCCGGTCAACAGGTTCCTACGGGCCTGTACTCTGACATGATTGGGGGAAGGTGTTTTTGGTTTGTTTACATTTCATTTCAGTATTTTTTCTTGTAGATTTATTAAATCTATGTCATTTAAAAACACTAATAGTTGGTTTTTCTAATAGTCGGTCTTTACCCCTATAAAATATGTTTCGTAAAAATTTTTGTTTTTTTTTAATTAAAGCTTTGTGAAAATAACACTAATAAATAAATGGTGGTTAATTGAATGCAAACAAGTTTCGTAAACTAATATCTTTGTTAACGTTTGAAATCCAAATTACTTAAAACATTTAGGCGTCGGAAGCTATCAGCAGTTGGAGGGACCATCAATATATTATTTCCCATTTCAACTAAGGGGTGCATAATCTTCAGAGTTGGCGGGGGGGGGGGGGGGGGGTCGTCTGCCCCTTCCCATTTTCCGACGGTTTTGGAAAATATAATTCAAGGGATAATCCATTCTATCAGTGCATCACTGGCAATGTCAATGACAATGGTTAAACTTTGTTTTGTTTATCGACACCACTGGAGCACATTGATGTGTTAATCATCAGGTATTGGATGTCAAACATTTGGTAATTTTGACAAAAAGTCTTAAAACGGAAGCCCGCTACATTTGTTTCCATTAACACTGGTAGCAAGGGATCTTTTATATGCACAATCCCACATACAGGATAGCACATACCACGACATTTGATAGACCAGTCGTGGTTCACTGCCTGAAACGAGAGATAGCTCAATGGGCCCACTGACATTAAACAGATCGCTCATCAAGCTAGCACTTTACCACTGGGTTACTTTCCGCCCCTAATGACAATAGAGACATGCCAATGTGCAATAAAAGGTGGCGAATAATATCGTTTTACACAGCCATTATCGTCATTGGTGAAGCCAGGGTATGTGTGTGTGTTGGGAGGGGGGGCACACCTCTTTTCACCCACCACCTTTTCTATTTGCCAGTGTAGGTTCCCCTCTATTTAAGATCTTGGCTACACCAATGATTACGTTATTAAAATCTGTACCTCGTGTGAGGCGGCAAGCGCCCGACTGCCAAGTCCCTCTCCGAGACCATAGCAACAGTAGTATATCCCAGCACCGACCAGCAGTCCCACGCCGAACGTGCACATGGCTGGACCAATCCCTTTAAACATCCTGAAATAAACCAACCAATCATGTGAATTATGTCTCAGTGTTGTTTACAGTCAAACACATGGCTGGACCAATCCCTTTAAACATATTCAAATAAACCAACCAATCATGTGAGTTTTGTCTCAGTGTTGGTTACAGTCAAATCAATGGCTGGACCAATCCCTTTAAATATATTGAAATAAATCAACCAATCATGCGAGTGTTGTCTCGGTGTTGGTTACAGTCAAATACATGGCTGGACCAATCCCTCTAAACATCCTGAAATCAAGCTACCAATCACGGGAGTTTTGTCCCATTGTCGATTATAGTCAAACATCATTTTAGAAACTAACTAAAATGGTGTATTGACATGTGGTCTCAGAAGCGAGGTGGTTGTTTAATAGAGGTTTAAGTGTACTATGACAAATACACAGGACAAATACACTGAACAACAAAAGAAAGGCAAATATTAATTTAGCTTTCTTTGATTTATTTAAAGTCATTCATTTTGAATCCCATTCACTTCTTTGTCTATTAAAATTCTCAATGTCGTGTGAATACTTTAGGCCCTCTTTAGATAGCTGATTAGCCAAATTAATTGTATTACGAAAAATATAATATTAAAATGTTTGCGTTTCTTTTGTTGTTCACTATAATTACAATGAAACCAGCTCAAACACCTTATGAGGCTACCTGATTACTGCCACAAACTATTCTAGCAAGCAGGCAACTATTTTAAGAGGCTCTTTTTAAATGGTATTTTAAATAAGTGCTTTTCACAGGCGTGAATGTAGCTTACAGCCCAAAAAAGATAATGCAATAATAAGAATGGAACGCTCCCCTTGTTCATAACAACTTGTTAAATGGTTAAATATTAATAGAGATAGTTTGAAATCTAGATGGGCCACATGGTCCTGAGGTAACTTTTCTTCTTCTTCTTCTTTTTATTATTATTATTTTTATATTATTATTATTATTATTATTATTTTTTTTTTTTTGGGGGGGGGGGTTAAATTATTTATATACGTTTTGGAGTTTTACTTAAAGGGACATTCCTGAGTTTGCTGCAATTTTTAAGATGTTATCGACTAACAGAGCATTTTTAACGATTGTAATTACATATCTGCATAAAATATTAGTGGCTGTATAGTAAACGTGTTTCTGATCGTTCTAATATTTGTATTAGGTTAAATTTTATTTTGTTTCCTAAACTAATGTTTTTTTCGTACGTACGAAATTATTTAAAGACAAAATCCAATTTGGGCTTCTTAGAAACACATTAAATATACAAACACTGATATTCTAAACAAGAAAATATATTTAATATGTAAGTTTAATCGTAGAAATATTTTATTAGTCAGAAACATTTTACAATGCAGCAAACTCAGGAATGTCCATTTCAGAGGCTGTTTTATCTAATTGTTTTTGACAGGCGTGAATGTGGCTTACAGCCCAAACACGATAATGCAATAATAAGAATGGAACGCTTCCCCTTGTTAAATATTGATCGAGATAGTTTCAAATCTAGATTGGCCACATGGCCCTGTGGGTAACTTTTCTTCTTATTCTTCTTTTTATTATTATTATTATTTTTGTTGTTGTTAAATTATTTACATACGTTTTGGAGTTTTACTTAAGATTAATCACAAAGTTGCAATCAAACTAATATACTTTTATCCTGCAACCACTGCTTCTATTGGCCGATTATGATGACCGATTAAAGCAAAGTGATAAACGTACACTATTAGCAGATTATGACATTTGAAGTCACTCATTCCACGTCACACGTACAACTACATAAATAAACAGCATTTAGAAAATAAAATGAATCTTCGTCCAGATATATATGACGAGTTTAGGCGCAAAACACGATATATCCATTTTTTCATTTTCAGTAAAAAAAAATTTTTTAATTGGCGTATATCGCGTTTTGATAACAAAACCAGGATTTACCCAATACAATTTCATAAGGATCAATTGCGCTTTGTGGCAAATCAGCGGGCTTACGATTAGCCCTTATTGACATACAATAATGGCTTTAACTGAAAAAAAGAAAGAAAATGGTTTATATCGCGTTTGCGCCTGAACGCTTCATATCGTAAGATATATTTTGATTATGTAGAGAACAACTAGTTAATGACGTAGGATATCGGCTTTATCCTGTGACGGTAAGATTGGGAAATTCTCATTCGGCCTGAACAGGATAAAGCCCATATCCTACGTCATTAACTAGTTATTATCATTATCCTGCAGACCATAAAAATTAAGGAAAAAGCTTTTATTTCTGAGCGAATTTTGTTCAGGCCGAATGAGAATTTCCCATTCTTACCATCACAGGATACAGCCCACGTCCTACGTCATTAACTAGTTATAATTATCCTGCAGACCATACAAAATTAAGGGAAAAGCTTTTATTTCTGAGCGATTTTTTGTTAACAACTTACACTTTCTGACCTTCAGGGAGGTCATAGACGCCGCTGTACTTCTGCACGCCGATCACAGTTAGAGCCAGTCCGGGGATGAAGAAGATGGCGCCAATCAGAACTAACATCAGCAGACGATTCAAAGAAAACGTATGTGGCCTTCCACGCATGCGCCGTGGTATCTGTGTCCGATTACGTAAAATGCTGGCCTGTACTGCGGGTCTCATGACGACACCTCGTTACGTCACCTCGTTACGTCACTATATGGCCTGAGCGACAGAGAATACATCTGCGTCCGTCGTTGTCATTGGTGGAAAACGTCCCGTATTCAACTATCCAATAGGCGCTTCCATTGCTTATCTGTAAAATATACAATATAAATTGAATTTAAAAAAGAGAAAAATTTGAATTATAGAAATGTCTGAAAATGTGTTCCTTTTAAAATTAAAAAATGAAATTTGTATATACCAGAGTCCTGATTCATTGTTCATTCCCCCCCCCCCCCCCCCATACACCTTTCCAGTATTTTAGGCTAGGTTCGGCCCAACTATGTCATGCATGAACCATAATTAGCTATAAACACGATATCAAATGAATAAAGAACATTACGATATATTGTTCTATTAACGGCTATTAACAGAATTCAATAACTGAAAGGTAAATTGCATGCACTGTTTCAAGATACGACGCAGTATAATGTTATGTAACAGTTAAATCAACCTCAACTGAAGGGAATTACACCAAAGACTCTCTGGCTAACAATCCAGCACTCTACCAACTTAACTGATAAGACGGAAGGAAGGAAATGTTTTATTTAACGACGCACTCAACACATTTTATTTACGATTATATAACGTCAGTCATATGGTTAAGGACCACACAGATATTGAGAGTGGAAACCCGCTGCCGCCACTTCATGGGCTACTCTTTTCGATTAGCAGCAAGGGATATTTTATATGCACCATCCCACAGACAGGATAACACATACCACGGCCTTTGATATACCAGTCGTGGAGCACTGGCTGGAACAAGAAATAGCCCAACTAATAGGGACGTTCTGCAGAGTTGGGAAATGTTTACGGAAAGTCACTAGCCCTCAGGGAAACTTTGGCTAGTGTCCTGTGCACTATAGTAATACAATTTCCACTAGGTAGATAAACATTCACTAGCCGGGACTAAGGACTAGTTGATTTGACGATCCCTGCATTCTGTCCGTTCCCTATGTGATGTGGATCACGTGTAACGGAGCTGACACATGTCCTGGCTAGATTGTACATGTATTCCTGTGCTTAGAATATACCCGGCCTCTTAGTGGGTTTAAAAGCCACCGATGAGAGTCGAACCGTACACTCTCTGTGTAAGTCGTAATTTTCATTTTGTGCTAAAAACATACCCGGCCTCTAAGTCGGTTTCAAAATTTAAAAAATAGTGCCACTGAAGGGAGTAGAACCAGATACTTTTCTGTGTCGTAAGTCGTAAGATCGAACCTCCTCAGTGGACCCATTCTCTGATTTGTTTTCATGTCCCAACCAGTGCTCCAAGTCTGATTTGTCAAAGGTCATGGTATGTGCTGTCCTATCTACTGGTAAAAGTTTGCTTTGTTAACGACACCACTACAGCACATTGATTTATTAATCGAATTATCAGCTATTGGATGTCAAACATTTATTAATTTCGACATATAGACTTAGAGAGAAAACACGCTACATGTTTCCATTAGTAGCAATGACCTTTTTATATGCACAATCCCACAGACATGATAGCACATACCACGACCTTTGATAAACCAGTCGTCATGCACTGGATGGAGCGAGAAATAGCCCAATGGGTCCACTGACGGGGATCGATCCCAGACCGACCGCACATCAATCGAGAGCTTTACCACTGGGCTACATGCCGCCCCTGTCTATTACTAAATGCATACAAAAGATCCCTTGTTGCTATTGGAAAGAAATGTACATGTAGCGGGTTTCTTCCTAAAGGTTATGTGTCAGAATAACCGCATGTCTGACATATAGCAGGTGATGATTAATTAATCAATGTACTCAAGCAGGTCGTTAAAAGAAAACAATTTTTAACTTCTGTTGGAATAATAGAAAAAAAAATCAAAGCGTTTTGCGAATATTGATCACACGATCTCTTACACCTCAGCTGCCTGGGGGCCACAATCCGCCCATAACGTAAATTATAGATCAGAGTGGTGTGTCGAGCATGCAGAACATTGCGCAAATATGAACTGCTGTCAGTTAACATGACGACCATGCAATATATTTGGCTGTCACTTCATATTGGTTCATGGAAAACGTAATCACAGTCATTTATCAGACGACAATGTATTATAGTTATTCTTTGACTTCAAATTGGCCCACGGAAATGTAACTACAGTCATTATTAGACACAATGTAATATCATATGGTTATTCTGTGACTTCAAATTGACCCAAGGAGATGTAACTACAGTCATTATTAGACAACAATGTAATATCATATGGTTATTCTGTGACTTCAAATTGACCCAAGGAGATGTAACTACAGTCATTATTAGACAACAATGTAATATCATATGGTTATTCTGTGACTATATACTGGCCCACGGAAATGTAACTACAGCCGTTATTAAACAACAATGTAATATCATATGGTTATTCTGTGACTATATACAGGCCCAAGGAGATGTAACTACAGTCATTATTAGACAACAATGTAATATCATATGGTTATTCTGTGACTATATACTGGCCCAAGGAGATGTAACTACAGCCGTTATTAAACAACAATGTAACATCATATGGTTATTCTGTGACTATATACTGGCCCAAGGAAATGTAACTACAGCCGTTATTAGACAACAATGTAATATCATATGGTTATTCTGTGACTATATACAGGCCCAAGGAGATGTAACTACAGTCATTATTAGACAACAATGTAATATCATATGGTTATTATGTGACTATATACTGCCCCAAGGAAATGTAACTACAGTCATTATTAGACAACAATGTAATATCATATGGTTATTCTGTGACTTCACATTGGCCCAAGGAAATGTAACTACAGTCATTATTAGACAACAATGTAATATCATATGGTTATTCTGTGACTTCGGTTTGGCCCAAGGAAATGTAACTACAGTCATTATTAGACAACAATGTAATATGATTTGTATAAAACTACTGTCAGTTAACAACACGACCATGTAATATGGTTATATTGTGACGTCATATTGGCACAAGGAAAACGTAATTACTGTCAGTTATCCACAAAACTATGTAATATGATAGTTCTGTGACGTCATATTGGCCCAAGGAAAACGTAACTACTGTCAGTTATTCATAAAACTATGTAATATGATTGTTCCGTGACGTCATATTGGCCCAAGGAAATTGTAACTACTATCAGTTATCCACAAACTATGTAATATGATTGTTCTGTGACGTCATATTGGCCCAAGGAAAACGTAACTAATGTCAGTTATTCATAAAACTATGTAATATGATTGTTCTATGACGTCATATTGGTCCAAAGAAAACGTAACTACTGTCAGTTATCCATAAAACTATGTAATATGATTGTTCCGTGACGTCATATTGGCCCAAGGAAAATGTAACTACTATCAGTTATCCACAAAACTATGTAATATGATTGTTCCGTGACGTCATATTGGCCCAAGGAAAATGTAACTACTATCAGTTATCCACAAAACTATGTAATATGATTGTTCTGTGACTTCATTTTGGTCCAAGGAAAACGTATCTACTGTCAGTTAAGAAGACGACCACGAAATATAATTGTTTTATTTTTACGGTTTTATGGCGTCTGACATATGGGTTCAGGGCCCCGTTCCACGAAGCGATCTTAGCACTAAGATCATCTTAGTGCATAAGGTAGCTATGCACTTACGGTGATATTAGGGCTAAGATAACTTTGTGGAACGGGGCCCAGGACTACACAGATATTGAGAGAGGAAACCCGCTGTCGCCACTTCATGGGCTACTCTCTTTCGATTAGGATCTTTTATATGTACCATCCCACAGACAGAATAGTATATACCACGGCCTTTGTTAGACCAGTTGTGAAGCACTAGCTGGAACGAGAAATAACCCAATGGGTCCACTGACGGGGATCTATCCTAGACCGACCGCACATTAAGCGAACGCTTTACCATTGGGCTACGTCTCGCCCACCACGTAATAAAATTGTTCTGTCACTTCGTATTGGCCCACGGGAAACGTACGTTTGGCTGAGGACAAGAAGTAACATGTGCATGAGTCATTGAGTAGAAGACCCGTGTAACCGACAGGCAATACTGACACTTCGTTACTCAAAGAGTTCGATGAATGCACACATCTAACCTCACAATGCTGCTAGTTATTCCAGTTGAGTCAACACTTAAAAGCATGAAGGTATTGAAGTGAAAAACACGCAGCCGTTGAAAAGAACGTTTCGCAGAAGGTCATAGATACCAGAATCAGTTACAGATTTCTCGTCATAAATAACAAGAACAAATGAATGGTGTTTTACGACACTCAAAAACATATCAGCTATTGGGTGTAAAAAACAACAACCCCATAGTGTTTTAGCTTTCGGGTCCTTGTATGAAATAACCACGGCTGTTCGTAGGCCGTTCTTACTTAGAGAGTAGTTGCCGCAAACAGATAAGACAAAACGTCTCCACTTAGGTTAAAAGAGGGTATTTTGTTACCTCGCGAAAGGAAATGTTTTAATTAACGACGCACTCAACACATTTTATTTACGGTTATATGGCGTCGGACATATGGTTAAGGACCACACAGATATTGAGGGAGGAAACCCGCTGTCGCCACCTCATGGGCTACTCATGAGCGCTTTACGACTGGGTTACGTCTCGCTTCCTAGGTTAAAATAGGGTATTTTGTTAGAACGGCTATAATTGTGCCTTCATTCATATGTATTGCCTCAATTAATTGCTTTTTAGGTAAAAAGTGGCTTTGTTTCTACCTAGATAAAACCTTCTGCTATTGCATTATCATTTATCCATATTGCCATCCCTCATTTTTGTAGGAGTGAGGTGTGAGGGGCAGAGTGGCTTTTGCCCGAATTAAACGAAAATGCCCGAATCAGGATGACAACATTTATTGATATTAGCATTACTACCAAACAGCTACATAGGGTTGCAAACGAAACACTGCCCATTTTTACATGGATTACAACTAATTTTGAAGATTTTTCCTATCTGGATAAGACCTTCTGTTAGTGCACTATAATTTATCCTTATTGGCTAGAGCCATAATAACAAGAAGTTTGTTTTGTTTAAAGATCCCACTAGCGTGCATTTATTTATTAATCATTGGCTATTGGATTTCAAACGTGGTAATTTTGACATATAGTCTCAGAGAGGAAACCCACTACATTAGTAGCAAGGGATCTTTTATATGCACCATCCCACAAACAGGACAGCACATACCACGACCTTTGATAAATCAGTCGTGGTGCACTGGCTTGAATGAGAAACAGCCCACCTACGGGATTCGATCCCATACCGACAGCGCATCAAGCGAGCACTTTACCATTGGGCTACGTGCCGCTCCATGATAACAAGAAATTGTGACACTGACCATATGCTGAATAGTATCTGAACATACAAACTCTCCTTCAATTTTCTGCCCCTGGGAAATTTGGACCTTTTACTATCACCGCTTTCTGGCTTTCTCTACTACAATAAGAGCAAGATCGAGGTTTCCGATAAAGGAAACGTTTCCTGTACAACAAACCACCTCAAGCTTACTGGACTACTAACCAAAGAAATAACACAGTGAACAGGTTTGAAGAAAGGAATGGAGAAATTTAATTTACAGTTATATGGTGTCGGACATATGGGTAAGGACCACACAGGTAATGAGAGGAAATGCGTTGCCGCCAAGCAGCAAGGTATCTTTTATATGCAAAACCCCCTAGATATGACACTACTCACCACAACGTTTATACAGCCAATTTTGGATCACTGGCTGGCGAGAAGTTTCAGCAAGTATGGCCATCACAAAGGAGATGAAATATTTTTTGGTTAACACCACTAGAGCAAATTGATTTATTAATCATCGGCTGTTGGATGTCAAGCATTTGGTAATTTTTATATATAGTCTTAGAGAGGAAACCCGCTACATTGTTTCATTAGTAGCAAGGAATCTTTTATATGTCTTCTATCACACCACAGTCATCTTAGCGTTAAGATTAAAACCCAACTTAACTGGTACCATCGTCTTCTATCACACCACAGTCATGTTAGCGTTAAGATTAAAACCCAACTTAACTGGTACCATCGTCTTCTATCACACCACAGTCATCTTAGCGTTAAGATTAAAACCCAACTTAACTGGTACCATAGTCTTCTATCACACCACAGTCATCTTAGCGTTAAAATTAAAACCCAGTCTAGCGAGAGACCGCGATTACTGATACCATCGTCTTCTATCACACCACAGTCATGTTAGCGTTAAGCTCAAAACCCAACTTAACTGGTACAATCGTCTTCTATCACACCACAGTCATCTTAGCGTTAAAATTAAAACCCAGTCTAGCGAGAGACCGCGATCACTGATACCATCGTCTTCTATCACACCACAATCATGTTAGCGTTAAGATTAAAACCCTACTTAACTGGTACCATCGTCTTCTATCACACCACAGTCATCTTAGCGTTAAGATTAAAACCCAGCTTAACTGGTACCATCGTCTTCTATCACACCACAGTCATCTTAGCGTTAAAATTAAAACCCAGTCTAGCGAGAGACCGCGATTACTGATACCATCGTCTTCTATCACACCACAGTCATGTTAGCGTTAAGCTCAAAACCCAACTTAACTGGTACAATCGTCTTCTAAGATTACCCCCCCCCCCCCCCCCCCATGAACATAGCTCCAGTCACATCTGCTCAGATCACGAAAGCCCATTAACGTGTCCATTATCCACCGAGGGTTCAGGGAAGTCCATGCCAGGAGTAGCACCTGACTGGTCACATCTCTAGCTCATTAAATATGTATGCCACTTCTTATCAAGCATTAATAGCAACAATGTACACACACCGAACAGGTGGCATTTTTCTCAGTACTAGACATCAACATAATTAGTTTCCCCGACCATTTGTCCTTTCAGGATCACCAATACCTTGCTATGTGTGATTAATTCTAAAATAGTATACAGTTTGAGCAGATTCAAGACATAACTAAATAGCAAATTGTAATTCATGAATACAGTCTTGAATGTATGTATATCTGTAAATAATGTATGTGGATGTTATCTAATACAGGTACGGCAGAAGCAAGTATACATTGGTGAATGGGGGAGAGGGGCTGACTGAGATCGAGGGTGCAAAGCAAAGTTTCTAGGGGGTTCCGGGGTACCGGTATGCTTCCTCGTAAAATTCCTCGATAACTAGATGTGCTGAAATGCAATTTCCTGCATTCTACAAGTAATATTCATGTCTGCCTTAAGATTTACTACCAATAATATATTTTTTATTCAGAATTATTGGGGAGCTAGAGACCCTCCCTAGCTGCTTCACCGTGCCTGTATAATATCTACTGTGAAGCATTCTTCAAATTCCAGCGTACTGAGGCTTGGAATTTTTTTTAATAATAAACAGAAAAACAATACAATACAATACAAAAAAACACACAAAAAAACTAATCATAAACCCGATAAAAGTCGAAGTCTAGATGTTTAACTGATGTATAGGAGAGAACACGTTCAAAGGTAACAGCAGACAGGTTCATTTGTATTCAGTTTAATAGAGAATAAACTTCAGTTGTTTTTATTCGTTGTTGAAAACAATTTGGTAACATTGCAGACGTGTATATAACGTGATCGTGAGTTGTGGCATTGTATATCACGCGCTAATTTAATGAAGAGATGTTACTGAAGAGGGCAAGGGGCCATGCTCCCTCCCCCGGAGAGGTCGGGGCATAGCCCCGTGGTAAAGCGCGAGCCTGATGCGCGGTCGGATTAGGATCGATCCCCGTCGACGGACCCATTTGACTATTTTTTGTTCTAGCCAGTGCAAAAAGACTGGTATAACAAAGGCCGTGGTATGTGTTATCCTGTCTGTGAGATGGTAAATATGAAAGATCCCTTGCTACTAATGGAAAAAATTAGCGGGTTTCCTCTCTAAGACTATATGTCAAAATCACCAAATGTTTGACATCCAATAACCGATTATTAATAAATCAATGTGCTCTAGTGGTGTCGTTAAACAAAACAATGTTTTTCTCTCCCCTGGATACGCCACTAAAACTGGGTTTTTATTCATTATGAATATAAGCGAAAACAATGTAGGCTAGGTGGTTGTAGGCGAAGTGGCAGTATGAAACAGCAAACCTGATAAAAACACTACTAGGGTAGACATACCAGGAAGTCACCTCCCTCCGAACTCCCAATACGACAGTTTCTGAAATCATCGTTAAATATAACGATTGTACAACGTTCCACAGTAGACTGGTTTATTGCCATTGTTTTACCCGCCGTGTAATACGAAAGGCGTATTGACGTTGGTTTATACGCGGTGTACAGTTGGTTTATTAGTGTGGTTTTGTGCCGGGCAACCGCGGGATTATTAAAACTCACGGTCTTACCATCGACTGCACGGCTCTAGGGGGATGATCTGTGTCTTGGAATCAATAAAATATTTGAATAATAAAACAGCATGTCTGAAACGTGAACTGACTGTATTTATAGTCAATTAACCGTAATCCCTTCTTGTCAAAGACAAGCGGCCAAATTGGCAACAGTATCCGACTCGCAGGCCGAAAGTCAGATACATAGATACAGTAGACATGTAGGCGGACTATGAGACATACATAGTCAAAAGAGTCGAGATATAAGTTTCGAGAGATATAATGATATGTTAAGAGAGAGAGAGAGAGAGAGAGAGAGAGAGAGAGAGAGAGAGAGAGAGAGAGAGAGAGAGAGAGAGAGAGAGAGAGAGAGAGAGAGAGAGAGAAGGGATATATATATATTAGTTTTAGTAGTAGTAGTAGTAGTAGTAGTAGTAGTAGTAGTAGTAGTAGTAGTAGTAGTATAGTAGCAGAAGCAGCGCTGGGTGTTAAGTACAATCAGCATTATGATTACTAGGTTACTAATGGATGGATTTAAATAATAATAAGAAAATCCCCGAAGAAATAAAATTCAGCCCACCATTTAAACGCCGCCACAAACAGCACTAGCATCTCTTGTATGTAACTGTCGAGTGTGCTTTAAAGTTTAAGTAATGGCACGTTAACACGAAATTCCATTTAGACTCAAATCTCCGATGAAGTGGGGTTCGTCGTTTTGTCCATTAGTTCACACCCAATGAATTTGTAGTGCATCATTCCTTTAATTCCATTACAGCAGTGCGTGATGTCTTTTCGACAAGTTTAATATTACTCGAAAGTTATTCGGAAAATGCGTCAAACAAAAAGAAAGGGGAAGGGATTTTAATTTGGTTTAATGACACCTCAGCACATTTTAAACTTTAACTAGTCGTTGCCCAACTGTAGTATCGTCAGAGCCGTAGCTAGCGGGAGGGGGGGGGGGGGGGGCAGGGGCAGTCCCCCCGAAAACAATTATAAAAACTTAAAGATAATTCTCTCCTTAATCGTTTAAATTTTAGACTATTAATTACTACCCCCCCCCCCCCCCCCCGAACAAAAACTCTTAGCTACGACCCTGATCTTCCAATGAACAAAAAGAAGAACAAACATAACCGGTTCACAAATATATTTGTAGACAGACAAGATAGAGAGAAGAAATCAACTCCTATAATATGGGCCATTCCTACCAACAAAACAGCAATACAGGTTTTATATGCACTTCCCCACAGACAGGGAGTGTATTATCAAGGCTTTTGAAATACCAGTCGTGGGTCACTCGTTGATACAATAACAAAAACAAAAAACAAAAAAACAACAACAAACAAACAAACAAAACAACAACTCAAAACAAAACACAAACACCAAATAAAATAAAATAAAATAAAATATAGAATAAAAACAGAAAAAAAACATATGCTGGGACCATTAAGGGCTATCGATGCAGAGCCCCATCGCAGTTAGAGCGAATGCTCTACCACTACACCAGTCCCTGCAGCCAATAAGATATTAAGTATTTAATAATTTAGGAACTGAAGTAAGTCATTTCTTACATTAATGGGATGGTGAAGTAGGCTAAAGAAACCACTTTACATAGGTAGTACTAAACCAAATAACATCCAGCTGAGTCAGAGAAATTAACACCACAAGTCCTGCTATTGGTGATAAATATGTTTTTTGGCACAAAGTTTACTTTCATGTGGGCAATAAATGTATTTAATTTTATTTCATCTAGTACCAATATGACAAAACATTATTAAAGACACTTGGTAAGTGATCAACATCACGTGGCAAACGAACAAAATCAAACCCCAAACCTTGATAGACAAATCAATAAATTTTGAAACGTGCTGGTAAAGACGAACCTTTACACATTTTTTTCATATATATTTACAAAATTCATTTAACAGACAATATATTCAAAACACACTGACAATATACTTTGAACGTAAACAAATACTTTTTTTTTTAGGAACTACTGACCCTTTAACTGCTCTGTTTCCAGAAATGAGGCTAAATCACTATCAAAACGGAACCATTTTTGTTGGCCAAAACGGAACCGATTTGGTTATAATGCACCTAAGACTATTGGCGAAAATGGTCTTACCAAGTAATACATAATTAATAGAGCTGTTATTTTATTGAAGATATCATCGTTCACAATTTTTAATGCCGTTTTAGCTATACATTTTTTTTGGAGGAGGGAGGGGGGGGGGGGGGGGTCCGTGTAAGTCATATAGCCAAAGATTTTGATTCCATTTTGTCCAAATTGGTTCCGTTTTCGTTTGAGGACGTTATCGTTTTCGTTATAACCCGTTTCCGGAATGTCGCGCCTACGCAGTTCGGAACTCCGAAGTCGGCAATGTAGTATATGTATTATTGTTTTGAACTATTTCGTCATCATTCTGAACAGTTTGTTTGAATGGTTTGGAATTCTATCATGGCTGATGCCGAGTCGCGGGTTTAATGTAAAAAATAAAATAATAATAAATAAAATTTACAGTCAGTCAGAAAAAGACAGATCGCCGGTCGGACTGGTAGTTGCATTTTTCAACTCGTCCGTCAAATTTTTTACATGCATTTGACGAGCGGGCGAGTACCTTCTGCACCCCTTCCACATACGTTAACATTGTGGCATAAGGGATTTCATGCTGTATAACAACCTACACACTGTACACACAACTCGTAAACCTGAGCCTTGACAGGACGACGAGAGATCGCTCGCTAGACCAGTTTTTGCGCCTAACGTTATATGAATGTGATATGACAGAAGACGAGGGTACCAGTCAACTAGTTCGCAAGCGCTCGGTTTTCTGAACACACCTCAGATTAAATAACCCAAAATATCCACCGACGGGAAGCGATCCGACAACACATCACATTTCAGAAGATCAAACTTCACGTACTGAACGACTCACACCGTACATAAATATTATTAATAAACTATTAAGATATTTTAACAATGAAATAGCAACACCCGAACAGGGCCTCATTTTAGTTGGTGTCAGAAAGACTTTTGTGTCTTTCTCTACTGAAGAGCAGCTTCCGCCGGGTTCTTACCGGGTTAATAAATACAAACGCCTTTAAACTTGTATCGATTGCTGCTTATCTTTGTTGAAATAAAACACAGGGGAAGCGTTATAAGATTGATTTTCTTTCTACATGTCCGTTCCTTAGTCATTCAAAGAAAAGGCAGCAACTTAATACAAGTCAGGAAAAGTTCAACACACAATGGCAGAATATTATTAATTGATTTGTGTTTGTATCGTGTGGTATGTGTGTGTGTGTATGTGTGTGTGTGTGTGTGTGTGTGTATGTGTGTGTGTGTCTGTGTGTGTGTGGGGTGTGTGTCTATGTGTGAGTATCGTGTGTGTGTGTGTGTGTGTGTGTTTATATCGTGTGTGTGTGTGTGTGTGTGTGTGTGTGTGTTGTCATGTTCAATTTTCTTAAAACGTATATATTATTCACTTCTCTAGTATATGACATGTATCTTTATAGTCACGGTTTTTTTTCAATATTGTATATCTGTTTATTATATTAGTCTACAAAGTATATGAATAAAACATCAATGCTATAGTTTTGACAGGAACAAAGCAAGCTGATGTCCATTGGGATCTTGGGTGTGTGTGTGGGTGGGGTGGGGTGGGGAATGCTGGGGGCTATTCAGTTTTAATGTATAAAAATAATTAAATATATGAATAATAAGGAGACATTCATAACCAATGCACACATTTACTAGTAGATACAAGCAGAATCTAAGGAATGCCAGTCCTCTTTCCAGGGAGACGCCCCCATTGTTGCACCAACCATCTCATCCCTACTCCACTTGGTTACGAGCCTGAGTTTCGAATAACCTATAGTTAGCAAAGGCATGTATGTTTACTCGCAGCTCAGCACTGTTTAATTAGCTGCTATTAGGTGTCAGCTACAGTTTATCACGAGGGTATTACAGAGAAACCAGAATGCCACATGGGATGTTCTTTTCGATATTCAGGCACATTCCTACAAGCAGGACAGCACATATATTTTGATCTTTCATATGTCAGTCGTGGAACACCTATATTACTTACTGTATTATTATTTTATGGATTAAATACTATTCATTTGTGACAAGTAAGAATCTTGTGTTTAGACGGAGCGGGATTTAACTCACTCAGTTGTGTGTTGGTCAACTGGCCAAGTGGAGCACAACTGGTCAAAGGCCGTGGTATGTGCTTTCCTGTCTGAGGGAAAGTGCAAAGATACCTTGCTACTATTGGAAAAAAACAATGTAGCGGGTTTTCTTTGATGACTACGTATCAAAATTACCAAATGTTTGACATCAAATAGCCGACGATTAATTAATCAATGTGCTCTAGTGGTGTTATTAAACAATACAAACTTTAACTGTTCCGTATCACGGTCTTTGGTGTACCAGTCGTGAAGAGCAAGCTGGGGTGAGAAAACGAATTCAGTTCAATGAGTGGGATCGATCTTGTGACCTACTGCACAGCGAGTGCTCTAGGATCGATCTTGTGACCTACTGCACAGCGAGTGCTCTAGAGCAGAACCACGCCCTGCCTGCTACTGTCAACGTGAATTGTTAAGTTCTAGAAATCGTAATTAGCATATGAATAATAAATGTAACTCGTAATGATGATATAAAGAAGTATAAATCCCGTCGTCGTGGTATTAACCCCCTGATGACATTATTATCTCTGTTCATCAGTGAGTAACGTGGTGCTCGATTCCATATCTTAGTTCAAAGTTATGTCACATCATTGGCAACCACCAGGTTCTTTTTACTGTGACTGGGAAAATTAGTCAGATGTGCAGGAAGCAAAGATAACATGATTATAGGAAAAGATGAGCGTGTGCGTGTGTGTGAGCGCGTGCACAGCGCGTGTGTGTGCGTGTGTGTGTGTGTGTGAATGCTACAAGGAAGGAAATGTTTTATTTAACGACGCACTCAACACATTTTATTTACGGTTATATGGCGTCGGACATATGGTTACGGTAAATGGTACAAACAAAGAAAGAGAAACAGAAAGAAATTTAAGAAAGTAAAAGAAAGAAAAAAAAATGAATGAAAACTACAATAAACAAAGAACACTACTAACAAACTTTATCATACCAATGCCTATAATTGATTTAGCAACAAAATTTATATTCGTTTTCTTCATGTTAAACATGGATAGTTAAACGCATTTCACGTCTTACTCAAAAGAAAAAAACAGGGGAGAGTGGGGCAAAATGGCCACCTTAAGCTTTCAATCAATTTTTTTCCATCATGATGAACTTTATGAACTCGGGTCAGTGAGTTTTGTAATCTTTGTTCACTAATAAATGTAATGACCCTTGGAGAACAGAGCCAAAATTAACCATCAACTGTTGATAAGCCAGAAAAAAAATGTGCCACCATTGGGGCAAAATGGCCCATTCATGATAAAACATTGTGAGTGGCCTACTGGTCAAGGAACAAACTGCAAATATAATTCTAATTTTGAAAACAAGTTTTGTCCGTAAATTAACACACAGTACATACTAGTACAAACCTTTTAGGAAACAACATTGCAGCCCCCACTCACCCCGCTACATGGAACATCAATTACAAAATGATAATATCGAGATCAGAATGTCCTTGTCCTCTCATGGTTGCCTACAAATCAACCTGTGCTCTGACGGCTAAAGTAATTTGTTGAATCAATGATTGTCTAACAACAGAGACCACCCTGGTCAAAAGTTCCTTGTCCTCTCTGCGAATACAACTGTAGTCTGTTTAAAAAAAATATTTTGAAATGAGGTGATTGTCATATAACACACAGCAGGATTAACAATGTTCTTATATCATAGATCAGGTAGCCAAGAGATGAGGTGAAGATGACCTCAAGAAACATGATTATGCACATATGTAACAACCAACTCGTCATCATCACACATTTATGTCTCGATAGCTTCACACTGTAAAGAAATAGGAGGCACTGTCAGTGGGTTGGCAAAATGAAATCACTACAACAGGTCTTGTTTATAATTTATAATTATATTTAGGCCAACCTAGCAACTTACAAATGTTTGCGACAAGTGATGGACGGCGTGGGGTCAAATGGCCCCCTGGCAGGTCAAATGTCCCCCTAGACCATTTTGCCCCAGCAAAAGTGCCCCACCTACGATTTTGATACAAACATAGCTACATGGGAAATTTTACAAATCGGGCAGGAAGTTTAAGGTGTCATTTTTGGTCACTGATTTCTACCAATGAAGAATGCAATAACATTCAAACTTGTGAGTATAGGGTGTCACTAGAAACACACTTTCCTCAGATACCTACCGATAGATCAGGTGTGGATGGAATATGTCATCTCAGACTGTGCAGGAATGAGCATGTACAGCAACCGCCGCCATATTGTTACTGCCTGCTGTTGTGCAGAGGTATAAGTACTATGCTTGTCAAAAAGATGGCAGCACTGGATGGCTGGGATTTCGGGGGGGGGGGGGGGGGCATATTACCCCACTCTCCCCTATGCTCTTTTTTTTCATATTATATCAATTTAAGTTATTGTATTTTACATTAAATACAAATGTATTATAAGCTTCGTTGTCATAGCTTTCATTTCACAAAACAAGAACAAGCGCACATTATTTGAACTGTATAGAAAACACAATATTAATGCAAATATCAGTCAAAATGCAAATATAATACTATGCAAATATCAGCCAAAATGCGATATGCTTGTCTGAAATCATAAAGGAAACAAGCCTTTAAAAGTCTACGCAAAATCAATTGAGTGGTAACCAGACGGAAAAAAGTGACATAGTTTGCCAAAGAGGACTCCCAAAAGACTTCATAATTAGAAGTATCGCAACGGCCGCTGCACCGTGCAACCACTAACAAGAAGATTGATCGCAGTAACCTGTTTAGTCCTTAAATTGCTCTTTTATCAAACTGCCGGAGCCTCTTCAAATCGGAAAAGCAAGATAGAGACTCGCGATACATATATAATCTCAAGATCCCTGCGACAGAGAATTGCTTATTATTGACCGTCAAGTTTCGCCTTAGATCTGAAAGCCCGGTCGGGTGTTCTTGTCACCAGAAATCAGCTCCGATGAAAGCGGACAGTCGAACGCGATCAAAGGCAACTTCTAGATCTAATTGAATCACAGAACATTCTCTGACCCGAGACATGCTTTGTCTAAATGCTGACCTCATAACAGAGTTTGTTTTTTAAAACCTAAATCGTCAGGATGATGCTTTCTCCAATCTAATTTAATCACAGAAGATCCTCTCATCCAAGACATACCTTGTCTATATGCTGACCTTACAGCACAGCTTTTTGTTTTTGCCCCCCCCCCCCTTTTTTTAAAACCTAAATCGTCATGATGGTGCTTTCTCTAATCACATCACAGAACACCCTCTGGTGCTGACTCCATGAGGCATGCTTTGTGTAAATGCAGACCTCAAAGCATAGCTTTCTCTAGCTTATATCGTCATGGTGGTGCTTTCTCTAATGCCGATCTCATATGACTATGCTTTTTCTTATCTCATCACAGAACATCCTTAGGTCCTGAACCCCCACGAAACACGCCTTGTCTAAATACTGACTCCATAACATAACTGTCTCTAGCTATATCATCATGATGATGCTTTCTCCAACGCTGATCTCATATAACAACGCTTCCTCTGGTTCTAATAAGCCTCTATGCTGGTTAGTATATCCCACGAGACATGCTTTATCTACTTGCTGACCTTATAACATAACTTTGTCTACCTATATCGTCATAACGGGGCTTACTCTAATGTCGACCTCATATAACAACACTTTCTCTAATCTCATCACAGAACATCATCTGGTCCTGACCCTAGGAAACATGTTTTGTCTAAATGCTGACCTCATAACATAGCTTTGTCTAGCTATATCGAAATGACAGCGCTATAAGTCCCTATAAGTCAAATCCCTCGCAACAGTGATATAACTATATACTGTGCTGTGCTCAACTTATAAACACTTTCTCTGGTTCTGATTTCAGGATAGGTCGTTCTCTGGTCCTGGTTTCATAATTGTTCTTTCTTTAGCTCTAACATATGACATCGCTTTTTTCTCTAACGGACCACATGACGTTACTTGTCTTCTGTAGTCTGCTTTTATTACAACATATATAGTGTCGATCTCATTACAGCTTTCCCTAGATCCAAGCCCAATACGGAGGTTTAATTAAAACTGATCTCGTGATAATGCTTTCTCTAGCACTAATCTCACTGTGACACTTTCTACAATAATGATTTATGACAGCGCTTTCTCTAGTGGTTATCTTTATTTCCATAAAAAAATATTAAAGAAAATCGTGTCATATAACATGTCAAACATTTGGTAATTTTGACATACAGTCTTAGAGAGGAAACCCGCTACATTTTCCCATTTGTAGCAAGGTTCTTTTATATGCATCATCTCACAGACAGGATAGCACATACCACAGATTTTGGTATACCAGTCGTGATGCACTGGTTGGGATGAGAAATAACCTAGTGGGC
Source organism: Gigantopelta aegis (assembly GCF_016097555.1). Classification (NCBI taxonomy): domain Eukaryota; kingdom Metazoa; phylum Mollusca; class Gastropoda; order Neomphalida; family Peltospiridae; genus Gigantopelta; species Gigantopelta aegis. The sequence goes on from NC_054706.1 coordinate 68,259,297, forward strand.
CCACCGACGGGGATCGATCCCAGACCGATTGCACATCAAGCGACCGCTTTATCACTGGGCTACGTTCCGCCCCATATCGTGTCGATACAAGAAAAAATCCCCGAGAAGTTCACCTGGCATAAAAATCGCTCTTGTTCGTAGTTCTATGAAACGTCAATATCCGTCCTAAGCATATTAGTCTCTAAGCCATATTGATGAACAGTCTATTACGAAAGGGAAGCTACAAGCCTTTGATGATTATGTCATCTCGATTGCTGATGAGATTCATCAAACAGCTAATGGTAAAGCTGGGGCTTATGATCATGGAGGAGACCCAGTACTCGAAAGCTAGTACTAATTATCACCTTGTCGTGCCTTGTTAGGCGTGAATTCCATATGTCTGTAATACATATGCGTATTTGCGTATACGTATGCGTATGCGTATGAGTATATGTAATCCTGAATGTACAGTGTGCTCGAATATGCACACAGGAACATGGAATCTACTGAACTGATTTGCATAGACGGTGATACGGATTACGGATTACGTACACATATATAGCAATGCGGATTATGGAGAAATAAAATTTGCGCCTTACACTGTCAATATGATATTCTCCCATTTGTTGCATGCCCCATAATATGAAAGAAAGAAAGAAATGTTTTATTTAACAACGCACTCAACACATTTTATTTACGGATATACGGCGTCAGACATATGGTTAAGGACCACACAGATTTTGAGAGGAAACTCACTGTCGCCACTACATGGGCTACTCTTTCCGATTAGCAGCAAGGGATCTTTTATTTGCGCTTCCCACAGGCAGGATAGCACAAACCATGGCCTTTGTTGAACCAGTTATGGATCACTGGTCGGTGCAAGTGGTTTTACGTCTACCCATTGAGCCTTGCGGAGCACTCACTCAGGGTTTGGAGTCGGTATCTGGGTTAAAATTTCCATGCCTCGATTGGGATCCGAACCCAGTACCTACCAGCCTGTAAACCGATGGCCTAACCACGACGCCACCGAGGCCGGTAACCCATAATTTGATTACACACCTTAATTATAACAACACAGGTCATGGTTGAGAACAACGTCAGCACTACCTTTTCTATCCAGTATATAGTAATAGAACTGCATCAAAGACAGGACAGAAGCATGAGAAGGGACTATTTCACATAAGGGTCTCTTTCTTTTTTTCGTCTCATCCGGAACACTGTTTATTGCAAATAATTTTTAATTGTCTGAAGATTGTAGAGGCCTAGTATTCTTGTGGAAGGGTGTGGTCAGCGACATTTCTAACAATCACCACACATTTGCCAAGCTTGCATCACAGCTGTGTTTATTCCAGTGAGTCTGTCCTGTGCTAGTTTTGATTTACTAAACTAGTCTGGGAGTGGCAGTCCTCTTTGAGCGGTATCTAGTAAAGCATATTCTCTGGAGTGGCTTTCCTTCAAAAGACGAGGCATTAGATATTCATAGAATCAACCATTATTTTGCCAAATGCCAAATGAACTCTGCATTGTACAGATATATAGTTTTGATCATGAATGACGGTTTTGTCCCTCAGATTGCCACTCACAGACATAGTTAGATTATATTGTTTTTCTTTTGACAAATTAAGACATTTTCTTCATTTCTCAATGGACTGGAATGTTTCATTAAGGCTTTATGGGTTTATTTAATTAGTTCCTAAACACCTGAAAATATAGGTGAATGACAAATAAGATTTGCGACAAATGGGAAACAACCGTGGATACCAGGAGGAAATGAGATCACCAGCAGACACTAGGTATCATCCTGCGGAGTACCAGTCTATCTGAAAACAAAGCAGACGACAGTGCTTCATGGAAGCAGTCGCCACCTTGTCAAAACGTCCGTTTGACTCTGTCTCGTAGCAGGGACGGGACGTAGCCCAGTGATAAAACGTTTACCTGATGTGCTGTCGGTATAGGATCGATCGTCGGCGGTTGGCTCATTGGGCTATTTCTCGTTCCAGCCAGTGCACCACGACTGACATATTAAAGCCTGTGGCTTATTCTATCCTATTTGTTTTTATTTTATTTATTTATTTATTTATATTTATTTTGTATTATTTATTTATTTATTTATTTATTTTATTTTTTTTTTTTAGAAAGAGGACAATAGCCCAAATCTTTAATTCAAAACAAACATGTATACGCCATTATGTCTGTCCTATTAATTTCATACAGTCCCATTATTTTCTTTTGGCAACATTTCAAACGACCGGATCCAAACCTGACCGAATACGATCGGAGAACTACCTCGGCATCATCCTGCGTTGTGGCCGCCAATGATTACCATTACCACTGAAGACCAATATTTGACCTGACATCATTTTAATGTCCGTACCAGCTGATGGAATCCATTATGTATGCGGGGCTTATTCTCTTATCTGCCAGCATAATCGAGCGTTCGCCTTAAGTGCGATGTTTCCCGCCGTCCAAACCGTGGTATGTACCGTTAGGTCTATGGAGAAGTGAATAATATAAAATATTCCTGGTTGAGTAGATTATGTGGTGGCAAGAGGTCCGTCCTCTCTCCCTCTCTCTGTCTGTCTCTGTCTCTCTCTCTCTCTCTCTCTCTCTCTCTCTCTCTCTCTCTCTCTCTCTCTCTCTCTCTCTCTCTCTCTCTCTCTCTCTCTGTCTCTCTCTCAAGTATCAACATTATCAGTTGTTATTATACACCGAATAGCCGTAATTTAAAACGTGCTGAGGTGACAGACCAACCGTTTCTCCAGTTCCAACCACGAATATATATATTATGAACATACCTTTAAAGATGTGTGAAAATCAATTCTTAAAGCGGGGTACACACTGTTCAGAAGCTTACTACTACAAAGATTGTGGTAGGAAAATAGGATTTGCACGTAGTACAGCATCAATTAGACTTCAAATGGTTTTCTGAATTTGACCCCTGCTCAACGGAGGTAGTTTTTCCGCTGATCTGGTATGGTATTTTATATATGTTAGACTGGAATTGCCATTCGTCAGACAACAACCGCCGATTACAGCATCTCTGGGTTCGTGTTAACCAATGAAACCCATCTGCTAGTTTTCACCCGTAACATGAGCGTCAGCGACAAATGACACTATGTCTATAAAGTACCCTTACTTTCGTTTGGTGTATAATTAAGTTGTGTTTGTAAAGCTTACAGGTGTATTATTTAGACTCGTAAATGACGTCTAGTGTAAATGTCAGACATTATTTGCTTCTTGATATCGATGGCGGATCCTGTGTGACATTTACACCGATAATGAGATGAAGTTTCATCTGTATTCTCAATAAACAGACTTCAAAAACCCGTTGTTAATCATAGGGTTTCAAAGAGAGGATATATTTAGGCGCATATCTCAAATGGCCAAGAACATCTTTAGTGTAGAAGGTTCTGTCTATGTGAATCCATGTGTAATTATTCTCAAATGCATTTCACAAACAAGACAGCAACGGACAAGAAAACAATTTTCTTTGACATCACCTTATTACCAGATGTCGCTATTTTAAGGGGAGTTATCACCCGCGCTCTCCACCACTCCCCTGAGTCTAGTTTAAGAAGAGTAATTTTTAGCTCGCCTTAGCATAGGGATGCACATGGCATCAGTAAGGTAATATCTTAAATGACTCAACATAATCTAAGTTATTAATTACTACTCTGAATGTTTCAAGGCGAGGTATACAATACATAGAAAAAATTACATACCAGTTGTTTTGCCGTATTATCTATTGCACGAGTTTATAGTGCGCAAGAATATTATACCTCGAGACCGCGTAGCGTTCTAGTGCTATACATCGTGCGCACTATAAACGAGTCACGAGTTCAATAAATAACACGGAAAAAACAACTGGTATGTGGTTCTGTATTTATTACATACCACTTTTTTATATTATGATTAATAAAATATTAATTACATTTCACAATTTACTTCGTCTGGAAAGTTGATTGAATTTTATGGAATTGACGGAACGCTGAGAGTCCTAGCTATGAACATAACGTCATTGTTGGCTAGGGATATAACGTCATTCGGGTGAACACGTACTAAACATGCGAGAGTTTGTTTCAGTAAAATAATGTTTTTATTGCACGATAGGAATTGTCTTTATTACTATAATAAGATTAAAAGGAAACGAAATTGATCTCTCATACACATTTTACCATATACAGCAGAGTACATATGTGATCATAGATGTATCAGTTGTGGACGAGAAGAAACCCGGGTCCACAGAGGGCGGTCGATTCTATGACGCAGAACATTACACCAGTTAAGTCGAGCGCACTACAATTTCGTAACTGTGAAACGATCCAACATTTTAAACGGAAAACCTGTCACCGTGTTATTTAGTGCCTGGATCTTTTATATGCACTCTTTATGCCATGCACATATCACGTTACTTGATATACTGGTGGAACGAGAAATAGTCTAATCGAAATAGTTATCGTGATCGAAATCGCAGCTCCGCTTTCAAGGCAGTCAAAAGTTCATTGACACACTCGTGATTGTTTCTACGAATCGTTGTCAGGTGCTTCGTCTACAATATGACTGCCACTCCACATAGCACAATAGGCATCAACCATATGACTCAAGAGGCATAAACTCTATAACCAAAGAGGCATCAACAGTATGACCCAAGAGGCATCAACACTGACACGAGAGGCATCAACACTACACTATGAACCAAGAGGAATAAACAGTATACCCAAAATCAACAGTATGACCCATGAGGCATCAACAGTTTGACCCATGACCCAATATACATCAACAGTATGACCCAAGAAGCATCAACAATATGATTCAAGAGGCATCAACACTATGACAAAAGAGGCATCAACACCACGACCCAGAGGCCGCAACACTGTGACACAAGATGCATCAACACTATGACCCAAGAGGCGTCAACACTATGACTCAAGAGGCATCAACACTGTGAACCAAGACGCATCATCACTATGACCCAAGCGGCGTCAACACTATGACTCAAGAGGCATCAACACTGTGACCCAAGAGGCATCATCACTATGATCCAAGAGGCGTCAACACTGTGACCCAAGAGGCGTCAACACCACGACCCAGAGGCCGCAACACTGTGACCCAAGATGCATCATCACTATGACCCAAGCGGCGTCAACACTATGACTCAAGAGGCATCAACACTGTGACCCAAGAGGCATCATCACTATGATCCAAGAGGCGTCAACACTGTGACCTAAGAGGCGTCAACACTGTGACCCAAGAGGCATCAACACTATGACCCAAGAGGCATCATCACTATGACTCAAGAGGCATCAACATTGTGACCCAAGAGGCATCATCACTACGATCCAAGAGGCGTCGACACTATGACCAAAGAGGCATCAACACCACGACCCAGAGGCCGCAACACTGTGACCCAAGATGCATCAACACTATGACCCAAGAGGCGTCAACACTATGACTCAAGAGGCATCAACACTGTGAACCAAGACGCATCATCACTATGACCCAAGCGGCGTCAACACTATGACTCAAGAAGCATCAACACTGTGACCCAAGAGGCATCATCACTATGATCCAAGAGGCGTCAACACTGTGACCCAAGAGGCGTCAACACTGTGACCCAAGAGGCGTCAACACTATGACTCAAGAGGCATCAACACTGTGACTCAAGAGGCATCAACACTGTGACCCAAGAGGCGTCAACACTGTGATCCAAGAGGCGTCGACACTGTGACCCAAGAGGCATCATCACTATGATCCAAGAGGCATCAACACTATGATCCAAGAGGCGTCAACACTGTGACCCAAGAGGCATCAACACTATGACTCAAGAGGCATCATCACTATGATCCAAGAGGCGCCGACACTGTGACCCAAGAGGCGTCAACACTATGACTCAAGAGGCATCAACACTGTGACTCAAGAGGCATCAACACTGTCACCCAAGAGGCATCATTACTATGACCCAAGAGGCGTCAACACTATGACTCAAGAGGCATCAACACTGTGACCCAAGAGGCATCATCACTATGATCCAAGAGGCATCATCACTATGATCCAAGAGGCGTCAACACTGTGACCCAAGAGGCATCAACACTATGACCCAAGAGGCATCATCACTATGATCCAAGAGGCGTCGACACTGTGACCCAAGAGGCCTCAACACTATGACCCAAGATGCATCAACATTGTGACCCAAGAGGCATCAACACTGTGCCTCAAGAGGCATCAACAATGTGACCCAAGAGGCATCATCACTATGACCCAAGAGGCGTCAACACTATGACTCAAGAGGCATCAACAATGTGACCCAAGAGGCATCATCACTATGACCCAAGAGGCGTCAACACTATGACTCAAGAGGCATCAACATTGTGACCCAAGAGGCATCGTCACTACGATCCAAGAGGCGTCGACACTGTGACACAAGAGGCATTAACACTCTGACCCAAGATGAATCAACACTATGACCTAAGATGCATCGACACTATGACCAATCGCATCTGATGCAGGCACTCTAACACTAAGCTACAACCCGCTCTTGAACAAGACAAAATCCGAAAATGAGTTTACTCTGTGACTTCATGTTTGATTCATACTGAATATCCAGATTAGTTTCGTGGGCGCCTATGGCTTGGTGTGTCAAGTCGACAAGATGTAGCTCTGATGGCCATTTATGTAGATCATTTATTGTAAAACCATCTTTAAGCATCTGTCTGCTATTTGTCAATTCACACGCACAGACACAGAAGTAGACATTGATGGACATCATCTGTGTATAAAATAGGATAAAGTAGCAAATCGGCAATTGCACGGTGATTGGCATTACATGCATAGCCAGTATTATTTGTTTTCTTTTGCTGGTTGTTTTTTTATGGGTTTTTTGTTTGTTTGTTTGTTTTTTGTTTTTGTTGGGGGGGAGTGTCTCACAAATACCTATAATTTTGTTCACTACTACATCCAAGCTTTCCTTGCTGTTAGGTTAATGTTAGATGGAAATAAGCTACTTAATGTTGCAGTAAAATTAATCTTACTTCCAAGTAGTCTTTGGTAGCCATTAAAATTACCGTAATTGAGGTTACATTATTTACCTAAAATGTAGGTTTAGTGTTATAAGCTAACTAGTAAATTATGATCAAACTAAAGGTCATTTAACACCAGCTTTAGAAAATGGTATGTACTTGGCGACCGTTTTGTTGTAACAAATTGAAAATTGGTACATAGACTGCGCTCTAGCTTTATCCTTGCGTATAAACAGGATAATGCTTGATAACATTCGAGTGCATCTTCGCAAGCCAAAGTACAATTCCGTATAGCATACTGCATTATACAGTACGAAATGGTACATTAGCTTGCAAAGATGCGCTCGAGCAACCATGTGAAGGAAGGAATGTTTTATTAACAACGAACTCAGCATATTTTAATTACGGTTATATGACGTCAGGTATATGTTTAAGGATCACATAGATAATGAGAGAGGAAACCCGCCGCCTCCTCGCAATGGGCTACTCTTCCTGATTAGCAAAAAGGCATCCCATAGAAAGGATAGCACATATCATTAATTGTGGTGCTCTGGCTGGAACGGAAAATACTCCAATGGGCTCACCGTTGAGGATCGATCCTGGACCGACCGTACATCAGTCGAGCGTGTTACCACTGGTCTATGTCCCGCCCCACAAGGCCACGGTGAAAGGCATGTTGTAAACCTAACTTGTGGTCTGTTTTCTCGCTGTCATATTCCATTCTGGTTCTCCCATAGATCATAACAAGTAATTCGTGTTGTCAGACATCGATTCGATACTCATGACAGGGCAGCTATGGCAGTGCCCAGCGTCCGGTCGAGTGTTAAATACTAATTATTATTCTGACAGAGCAGAGCAAAGTTCACGTCACACTAACTCGGCGCGTCTCAAGTAATCCCTGTAATTAAAGGGACAAACCCTAGCTTTTAAACACTGAGACATGGGTTTTTTCACTATTAGAGCCTGTTTTGATCACTGAAATCAAACATTACTTATATTTTATTGTTTACCTTATCCATTTCCGCACAACAGAAGTGTTTCTGGTCATCCTAGCGTTTCTAATACCACAAAAATTAATTTTTTCATATTTAAAAAAAAACCCGCACGTGCGTCTGAAAAGTAACGGTTATGGAGTCGATGTTTTAATTAATTTTTAAGGGTGTTTCAACGTCACAGACTCTTGTTTCACTCTGTTGTATCCAAATGTGTTACAGGTTTATAAATTAACCAAACTTAGTGTCCATTTTTATGGGTCAAAACTAGGGTATATGTGAAAAACATGCCTTAGTATTTAAAAACAGGGATCTATCCCTTTAAGAAAATGTTCACAGCCAAAAACAAGCAGTGGAAAAAATATATGAATATAGTCCACAGTAATAAAAATAAGTGCTGTGGAGATTTAAAAAGCCTTGATCAATTCTGGGGTTGGAGTAGCGCGTAAACAGCAATCTCCCGAAACTGGCAATGCAATCCCCTAGCAGTCTTCCTAGCTGTTTTGGTGATGGGGATGTAGCCCAATGGTAACGCCCTCGCCTGATGGGCACATTGGTCGATTTCTCGTTACAGCCAGTGCTCCACAACTGGTGTAATAACGACCGTGGTATGTACTATCCTGTCTGTGGGATGCTGCACATAAAAGATACCTTCTTGCTAATTGAAAAGCGTAGCCCATTTCCTCTCTAGTTTTTCGTCCTAGCTGATTTTGACACAATGTCATATCAATGATAAATTTAATGAAGCAGTATGTTGCCAGTACGTCATGGTTTTACCGATCTCACACAGTATGATTTTTTCTGCTTGCTGTATTGACGCTTAACGAAATCGACAGCTAGGGTGTCCGATAATCGTAATATCATATGGCACCACACACGCGCGCGCTCGCGCACGCACACACACACACACACACACACACACACATACGCACGCACACTATTAATGCGTTGCATAAGTTTGACATGCATTTAATATACACACATACACACACAGACGCGCGTGCTCGCACGCATGTACACATTCATCGACATTGTGACGCACCCACACGCCACAAATGCACACGCACAAAAACTTCTGAACACCATTAATGCAGCTGCACTAGTTTGTCGTGCATTTATTAAGGATTATGCCCATTGGGCTATTTCTAATTCGAACCAGTGCTCCACAACTGGTATAACAAAGGCCGTGGTATGTACTATGCTGTCTGTGGTATGGTGCATATAAAATATTCCTTGCTGCTAATCGAAAAGAGTAGCCCATGAAGTGGCGTAAGCGGGTTTCCTCTCTCAATATCTGTGTTGTCCTTAACCATATGTCCGACGCCATATAACCGTAAATAAAATATGTTGAGTGCGTCGTTCAATAAAACATTTCCTTATTAAGGATTATATGCACGCGTCAAATCTTATCCAAGCGATTATCATGAGGCAATTATTTTGACGCATGCTAACATCGCTTATATAATTCGCTTACACTATGTGTGGGTAGGCCTAATGGAGAAAGAGGAAGATATTCTTCATGGTGGACCCATGAGGCACTCGAGTGATTACTGTAGCAATGGAAACACATTAATCGACAACAAATTGACACCAGGTCGGTAAAACTCAAACAGATCTTTGCTGAATGTCTAGTACATACATGGGTATATATATATATATATAATATATTATCATCTAAAACAAGGAAATATTCCACTGGATGGGGCGGGGGAGGGGGGGGGGGGGGGAGATATGTCTCCAATCTGAACGTTCTACAGAAGCGTTATCCGCGATCAAGACCGTATCTCTGCACAATGCAGTCGAATGGGTATTTGGTAAAAATAGTTGTAGATTCCATGACTCTGTCTAGTGCCTCATCTGCAGGAGGACAACCACTCCCGAGGTCAATACAGGAGGACTGCCACTCAGACTAGTTTACTCAATTAAAACTAGACAGATCTTTGGGGATAACAAAACACAAAATGTTGTAACTTGGAAATAACGTCAATAGTCACGCCCTCTGCGTCAAAAGTGGAACCATATATAAGGTAAGAGAAAGAAAAACAGATGTATCTTCTAACTATAAATCGCAGAACAACAACAGATACTACTTATTAAATGTTGGTATTAAACAATTCTAGTCATCACAATAATCGAAATTCAAACCAGTTGGGTAATTACGTCATCAGAGGTCAAACAGTCACACATTTCTTGTGCTGTTGACAATTTACATTTTATCCAAGAAAGATTCACTTACAGACATATGGTGCGTGAATTTATAATCAAATTGCCTAAAGCCTTGATGAAAGATTATTTCAAAGAATTTGATATGCATATAATGCAGGTGTAAAGGCTAAGCAAGTAGAGGAAAATACTTATTAGGAATGCTATTTTCAAAATTTAATTCAACCGCAATGCTGGGGGTAAATAATGTTGGGGTAGTACAAACTCACTCTGCATTGAAGACGGTACTGAAATATGAAGGAAGTGAAGAGACATACCAAAAACCCGAGTTTTGTAATTCAAGTGTAATGTTATTTAAAGACACAAAGTATGGATTTGCAGGGCTCAATCCTACTGAACTGACTCTCATTGCATTTGACAAGCCGAGACTTTATCCGCTCGGCTACCAAATAGAATCTTGACATTCAGCTGGAATCATGCATTGACATTCATCTAGAATCATGCACTGACATTCGTCTTTCAGATGTGTCCAACACGTCATGTTGGTTTTGCCTTGTCAAAAACGAAAAGTCCATCGCTGTCAAAAAGATGTGTTCATGTCAACTAACTATATCTGTAGAATACAGATCCATTGGTCTTAAAGGTGCTATTAAAAGTTGCAATAATGGCGGTTTTCGCCAAAAATATTCATTACGTTCTGCTTTAAAACATAAAGTTTATGTCTTCAGCTATATGCCTATAAAAGTTACAACCAAACTAGCATTTATTAGCAGAAAAAAAATAGATGGGGGAATATTGGGAGTATGCCACACACATTAACTAGTGACGTCACTGTTTTATGCGTACACATTCAACACACTAAGTTTACCCAGAATGCTATGCGATCAACTAACAAAAGAAACAAAGATGGTGGCCATGCTATATTTAGCCACAAATTATTGTTTTTAAAAAAACAACAACAAACAAACAAACAAAAAAACACCCACCCTCTTGTCATTAAGTGCAAGACTTAAAAATTATTATTCTTGAGTTAATTATGGAAAGATTATGCGTAGGATTGATTAATTTGTGGTTATTTATTACAAATAAATGTTAAAATAACGAAATATTGTAGTTCCAACTTTGACATAGGACCTTCAAAATGTCAGCTTCGTTATTAAACCAAAATACAATTTTAGAAAAACCCGTAGATTAGCTATTTTAATGTTTATTACACTCGATCAGACTGATCTTAATTCCAAATAAAATATTCCATTACTAAAATGCACTGACTCTGTAGACCGGCCTCGGTGGTGTCGTGGTCAAACCATCGGACATAACGCTGGTAGGTACTTGGTTCGCAGCCCGGTACCGGCTCCCACCCAGAGCGAGTTTCCATGACTCAGTGGATAGGTGTACGACCACTACATCCTCTTATTTCTCACTAACCACTAACCAACTAACAACTAACCCATTGTCCTGGACAGACAGCCCAGATAGCTGAGGCGTGTGCCCAGGACAGCGTGCTTGAACCTTAATTGGATATAAGCACGAAAATAAGTTGAAATGAAATGACTCTGTAGACAGTGTAAAATATACTCAACAAAATTAATTAAGGGAAAAACTGTATTGCATTTTTGGCTGCAGCAGAACGCCCTTCCCATTATTGAAAACAGCATGTTATAAAACATATTGCATGAAAAATAAATAATGTATATATTTCACAATCAGTACCACTGTTTTCCCTGAATCGTTTCGAATAGTATACATAATCATTACGGCGGGGAACTTAATGACTGTGTATGTCTTGGGAAATATTAGCTTTCCAAAGGTCATCACATGAAAAGGGCGTTCATCTTGGTGCAGTAATGACGTTTGCGGCTCACAAATTGCTCCAATCAATACAAGAATACAATTATTACAGATAATTTGAATGACGTGGTCAGCAGATACCCAAAGACTCTTTCTTAAGAAGTCAATAATTTGTGGAGATTACGTCGTATTTTGTTTAGATAAACACTTTTTATCCTTTTCATGATTGACAGAAATGTCTCTTTGGATGTCTCTGAAGGAAATATAGATATCGTTTTTGGAACCGATTATGGTATTAGCATTCAAGGTTTCTAAAAAATCACATCGGGAAAACATAAGTCAAACTCATACTTTATTTAATATTTAAGAATAAGTGCAATGCAAAAAACATTGCAAGCTGACACTTTACATTATACCAGATCATTTGAAGATAAAGCAAGCCACTTTAGTGTTGCACAGTTTGACATGCGGGTAGGAGGCAATAGTCGTAACTGACTCCATATTCCGTACTTCTGACATGTTGTAATACATTCAGGGATTCTAAGTATTAAGGAATAATCAGATATGTCAGTTAAAGAGAGATATAACAGCTTAAAAACCCTGCAGCATTTGACAACGTTTTTTCACTAGCATTCTGACATGGCGATAGTAGAAATTTACTTGCCCAACACTGAATATCACTAGCCATGGAAGAGGGGCTACCATAATCTAGAAGCCTTGGCATTCCACAACCCCGCTCTGTGCACAGAATTACACAATCATTAAACGGCAATTTGGTTTCCAAATAAGCTGATAACGTTGCTTTCCGTTTGTTATCTAGTTCGTTCCTAGCCCATGGGTCACATTTATGGAAATCGTGGAATGCAGGTTAAGTCCAACACTACGTTAAAGGGACATTCCTGAGGTTGCTGCAATTTTTAAGATGTTATCGACTAACAGGGATTTTTTAAGGATTGTAATTACATATCAAATATATTTTTCTGCATAAAATATTAGTTAATGTATATTAAAGGTGTTTCTGATCGTTCTAATATTTGTACCAGGTTAAATTTCATTTTATTTACAGAAATATTGTTTTTTCGTACGTACGAAATTATTTGAAGACAAAATCCAGTTTGGGCTTCTTAGAAATATTAAGACGACCAGAAACACACTGAATATACAGACACTGATATTCTAAACAAGAAAATATATTTAATATATAAGTTTAATCGTAGAAATATTTTATTAGTCGAAAACATCTTACAATGGAGCAAACTCTGGAATGTCCTTTTAAACAAAAATCAAATACAAAAAGCATGAAATGGATTCGATAGTTATAAGCAAAGTTTAAAATGACCTTGACGTAACTGAATGGTAAAATTGGTCCGTCTCTGATGACAGAACGGTGGTAATACCATCAGTTGGTTATCATTCATATCAAAATGGAAGGCATGTGTTGACAGGATTCATGAGTTGGAAATTTGTTTTTTTAAAGAAGCTTAATTAAGTCCCGGGACGGGACGTACCCCAGTGGTAAATTAAAGCGTTCAGTTGATGCACGGTCGGTCTCGGGTCTATCTCCGTCGGTAGGCCCATTGAGCTGTCTCTCGTTCCAGCCAGTACACCATGGCTGGTATATCAAAGGCCGTGGTATGCGCTATCCTATCTGTGGGACGGTGCATATAAAATACCTCTTGCTACAGACAGAAAAATGTAGCGGGTTTCCTCTCTTAGACTATGTAAAAATTACCAAATGTTTGACATCCAATAGCCGATGATTAATACATTAATGTGCTTTAGTGGTGTCATTAAAACAAACTGTTTCATTAAGACCCAAACGGGAGCACATTTAGTAAACAGCTGAAGGGTTTACCTAAAACTTGGTGGCATGGTGAAGGCAGCAATCGCTTACGTCACTGGGATTTTTGTTTTGAGCCTAACGTTATTTGAGTGTGATATGACAGTACAGGAGAGTCCTGCCTGAACCTTGATTTTATATGTGCATGATAAAGCTGCTTGGAATTGGATTAAATTGTCAAATTGTTCGGGAAAGCTTGCCCTATTCAACAATCTACTGGTGAATATTTAAACAAAATTTGAAATTTATCAGTTAAAGGATTCAACATAGTAAAAAAAATCCCTGCTTATCCCAACTCTCACCAAGTTGTAACCGACCTTAACCTTGTGGTTGTGGCACATTTCTGAGATTGTGGATACTGTCCTTCGTATATAGGTTGTACTATACAAAACAGAATCTCAATGGTGACAATGTTAACGTATGTGGCTAAAGTTGCTACATACAATATATTAACCATACTATGACCCATGATCCATCAACATACATACGGCAACACTTACCCACAGTAATAACTGAGGTGGAACATTCCACGGCTCATTTTATTACAACACCCCTAGTTTCGAACACAAATGTAGTACATATATTTACGTTTTCAGGCACTTTAAGCACAAGGCCACTTGACTCCGCCCACCGTCCATAAATCAGAGCCCTGTTATTCAAAGCATAGTTAAATTAATTCTGGGTTGGTCTAATATTTTCCCTTTAATTATGTTTGCACAAATACAAAACAAACTTTAGATTTGATTACGGATGGATACCTTTGATTGTTCTAAATTAAGTTTCAGCAGAAAGTTTTCAATTTATTCTTATCGACTCGGTCCTTGGTTTTAAACATTTCTGTTGACCACGGGTTAACCCAACTATCGTTAGAGCAACAGGCCCCAGATGGCCTAACAGCTGTGCTATGGAGGTCGGTAAACAGATTTATCCTCAAAGATTTATATCAAAGAACCTACTGTTGATAAAATAGCCCTGCCTGTCCCACGGGATAATTTGAAGACATCAGCGGTGCACAAGGTCGTTTGTTTTTCTAAATGAGCCGCGCGCGCCATTTGTTTCCGTCAACTCTCAGGATAATGCTGTTTAGAATCAGACCCACGAGTGTTCGTTAGAGAACACAGAATTTAACTAGGGTTTGAGTTTTCCCATCTTCGCCAGAGCTTGACAGATTGTCTTCAACGATGCATGAATGAATGAATGAATGAATGAATGTATGAATGTTTAACGACACGCCAAAACAAAAATACACACCGGCAACTGGGTGTGAAACAAAGGTAAATATTTGAATATGATTAAATTAAAAATAAAACTTTCATAATTATGTAATTAAACAACACAAAACAATGACAACAACAACAACAACAAACAAACAAACAAAAACAGTGTAATCAGCTGTTGGTAAAAACACAATACAATACGAATATCAAAGTCAGTATATTTGAAAACGTATAAAAATCAAATGTTTTATAAACTTTAAAGTTAATTCTGGATGGAATTAAATATATATATATATATATATATATATATATATAGAAAAGACCGAGTCATTCCTAAGGAGATTAAGATGGAGATCTTTCTTCTTCCTCAATCCCGAAGTTGCAACACAACAGAAAGAAACATACGGATTTAACACCACCAAATCCCCCCCCCCCCCCCCTTCTATACCAGAACTCAAGAACTTCGAAGAAAAAATGGTAAGACTAGCTAAAAATCTACAATTTAACAACACATCAAGCAACCAACTACAACGAAAACTCGCTAAGGATATAAACACTATAAACCATGACAAGAAACTACTCGTACCTGCCGATAAAACCACAAACTTTTACAAGCTGGACACCACCACTTACAACAGACTACTAGATAGCAACACAACCAAAGCATATAAAATAGCGGCACAGAACACAGAATGAGAGATAACCACTAAAGACAAACACATTGCAGAAAAACTAAATCTAGCAGACCGCATAGATACAACAGCAAAAAGTGAAGCATTTATCATGTTAAAAGACCACAAACCAAACTTCTCCAATAAACCCACCTGTAGGCTAATAAACCCATCTAAACCGGAAATTGGCATAATAAGCAAAAACATCTTAGAGAGAATCAACAGAAAGATTCTGAACACAGCCAGAACAAACCAGTGGAGGAACACGTCAGACGTGATTAAGTGGTTTAAAGCAATATCCAATAAATTAAACTATTCTTTCATATGTTTCGACATATGTGATTTTTATCCGTCTCCATAACAGAAAATCTCGTGAAACAAGCCTTACAGTTCGCATCCAAATTCGACGATATTTCTAGCGATGAGATGGAAATAATATTACAAGCAAGAAATTCACTGCTATTTAACAACAGCAAAGCGTGGTGCAAAAGAGGCAAACAATCACGGTTTGATGCAACTATGGGTAGTTATGATGGAGCAGAAATTTGCGAAATTGTCGGGCTCTTTCTACTTTCATAACTACAAGCCAAATACGGCAACAATATAGGACTATATCGCGACGATGGCCTAGCCGCATTCAATGAGTCACCGAGAACCATAGAGATAATCAAAAAAGATATTTGCAGAATATTTGCAAACCATAAACTCATGATCACCATAGTCGCCAACAAAAAATCTGTAGATTATTTAGACGTAACTCTAGATCTTGAAAAGAGCTCAGTCAAACCCTATATGAAACCAAACAACACACCTTTATACATCCACAACAAGAGCAACCACCCTCCAAATATCATCCGCAGTATACTAAAAACAATAAATAAAAGACTTTCTGATATATCTTCGAATGAGTGCATCTTTGAAGAAGCGAAACACCCACATAAGGAAGCCTTACTCAAGAGCGGATATAACTATAACCTCAAATACACACCAACAGCAGAAAACAACAGACGCAGAAACAACCGCAATAGGAACATCACCTGGTACAACCCACCATATAGCTCCAACGTGAAAACCAACGTAGGTCACCAGTTCCTCAGATTACTCGATGAGTGCTTTCCCAAAAGCAACCCTCTCCACAAAATTATAAATCGAAACACCGTTAAAATTAGCTATAGCTGCATGCCTAATGTTGGGAAAATAATTTCAGCGCATAACAAAACTCTACTTCAACAACACAGAGACAAAGACGCCGTTCCCTCCAGAGAATGCAACTGTAGACGAAGAGCTGAATGTCCACTTGAGGGTAAATGCTTGCAGAAAGGAGTAATATACCAAGCTACCGTTAATACACTCGATGACAACAAGCAAGAAACATACGTTGGTTTGACCGAGAACACATTTAAGACGAGATATACCGCGCACACGAGCAGTTTTCAAAACGACAGAAGAACGCAACAGCGCTAAATCAGTACATTTGGACACTGAAGGACAGATTCACCCCATACACCATTAAGTGGAACATTTTATCCAAAGCAAAGCCATACTCTCCAGCGAGCAAAAGATGTAACCTCTGCCTGAAGGAAAAACTGTTCATAATGTATAAACCTGAAACCAGCACACTAAACTCCAAGAATGAACTCGTATCAGCATGTCGACACAGACGCAAATACCTTCTGTGCGCATACCACACATCACCTATAGACCTGCATAGTGACGTAACCTCGACGTCATAGAG
This sequence comes from Gigantopelta aegis, assembly GCF_016097555.1. Taxonomy (NCBI): domain Eukaryota; kingdom Metazoa; phylum Mollusca; class Gastropoda; order Neomphalida; family Peltospiridae; genus Gigantopelta; species Gigantopelta aegis. Next base: position 68,276,701 of record NC_054706.1, read on the forward strand.
TCCATTACGTCATCAGCTTTCCGTTGACGGTGTAATTAAATCTACATCTGATGAGTGAGAGCAATTCAACTCTCTCACGAAACAAGCCTGTCATGTAGAGACAAACATACACTTTTAACGATATATATATATATATATATATATATATATATATATATATATATATATATATTCTAATATATTTCTGTTACCAAATATATAATTTTTCTCACCCGCTTAAGATCATTAATTATACGCCACCAAAATGTAGTGCACTGTCATTGACATTGGAAACGATCACACTGAAAAGGATCCTTCGTTAAAATACATGAATGTGTTAAATGTGTAAGGACAATGCTGCTGCTGATGATGATGGCTGTAATGGTAGTGAAAACAATGATGTTCCATGATAATGATGATGGCAATGATTATATTTCATGATGATGATGGTGGTCATGGTGGTCGTGGCGAGGACGACGATGATGATGATGATGATGATGATGATGATGGTGGCAATGATTATATTTCATGATGATGATGGTGGTCATGGTGGTCGTGGCGAGGACGATGATGATGATGATGATGATGGCTGTAATGGTAGTGAAAACAATGATGTTCCATAATAATGACGATGGCAATGATGATATTTCATGATGATGATGGTGGTCATGGTGGTCGTGGCGAGGACGATGACGATAATGATGATGACGATGATGGCAATGATGATATTTCATGATGATGATGGTGGTCATGGTGGTCGTGGCGTGGACGATGATGATGATGATGATGATGATGGCAATGATGATATTTCATGATGATAATGGTGGTCGTGGAGAAGACGACGATGATGATGATGATGATGGCAATGATGATGTTTCATGATGATGACGGTGGCCATGATACTGATGATGGTGGTGATGATGAAGATAATTGCTCAGCCATTAAAATACCAGCCAGTTCATTGTACAATTTAAATCCCAACTGCAATAATATAACTTTATAAATAGTAGTCTTGAAATTAATTGGATGTAATTTTTGGTGGACGTGGAATTCGTGGTAACCTAGTTTTGGTCAGTATGCAATTATGAGACGGCCCCTTTAAGATTGATTACGTAACGACTAGATCACCATGGCTGATTAATTCCTTGCCAGCAGCAACCACTATTGATATGTATCCCACCACTTGAAATGTCTCTCCAGCATTAACCAGGCCCTCGACTGTCTCGTGCTGCATATCACTAATCTGTTTTGAATTCGTTACGTCTTTCCGTTAGAATTTTTTTTTTCCAACAAAAGAAAAAAAGATGATGCCAAAACCCTAGAGACGAAACTAGGATCGCTGCAAACACATTGAAGCTTATTTCAGACGCTAATGTGCCGTCCCAAGAGACGTAACTTCGTTATGTTTAACAAGCATCATTGCTAGATTGTGTTTGTCTTCAACTTCGTCACGATGTATGCATTGCGTTGCCATGGTGACGCGATCCAAGCTACAACAAACGCATATAGTCCATTGTTGTGTTAATATACGTTGTATGGCGTGAAAAGAATAAACAAAACGCACGTTGGTAATTAGTACGCGGACAATGAATCGTCTGTGAGATAAGGAAGACAAAACTAATTTGTGAGACAGAATATACTCACCATAAAAAGAGAAACTGTCCATTAACAAGTCTGCACTTTGACATTACACAGGAAATAACACCTTGACTACTATATGGCTCTGCGTTACAGTAATATATTCTGGACAGTTTAATGCCTAGTAAAGACACTTTACTAATAACAACGCAGGCTAGGCTGTCTGTGGACATGCAAAACGCTCTTCTAGAACGCAGTCATTGCAAAAAGGACTTTTATCGATATATTATAAACATGGAGAAAAGTCAGCATCGAAAATGTTCATAGCCATGAATTTAAGATTTTATTCATTTCCAGATGTGTTCAGTTGGCATTTGAATATTTACATTATGTGTCCACATGAATACCTTATTTTGAAATAATTCAGATTTGCGACGGGTGCTCTCAGATTAACAACTAATCGGTTGTAGGAGTTGTATACAACAACAATCGCTCAGACTAGCAACTGCAAAGTCATAGAAGTCATGATAGTAGGAAGTTGGCCAGCTTTGTTGTGGTAGTTGGTAGTCTGAGACTAGCATTACACAGATCCATGGCCATTGAGTTGTTAACCTCGTCCTGGATGGGAGTTGGTACTGGGATGCGAACCTAGTACCTACTTGGTCCAGTCTCAAGTCCAATAGCTCAACCATGACACCACCGAGGCCGATAATTTCCTATGATTAACGAAGTAGTTCACCTTCTAGTTACATCATTAGATTTAAAGGCACAATCTCATATTAAACAATGATGGTCAAATAATTAATTTTGCACTTTTATATAAAGTATGGAGCCTTGTCAATGCCACCGAATTACATTGCATTAATTATACGCCCCTCCCCCTTACAAATCGTAGACCCGCGCTTGATTGACGAGGACGGAATGGACGCAGGTGGGGATTTTAATATAAACGTCTGCAAGAACAAACAATATAGTCAGATAGAGTTGGGGTTTTTTCCTCTCATGTTAACTCATTAACCTATGTACCGGGCATAAATACCCCCAGGCAGGTGACTTGCGAGCACGAAACACCTGATCAGACCTTTAGTTAGATATAAAGATACAGATTGTGAAACAGTGTGTCTTTCAAAGTACAAAGGTCAGTTGGATTTAATGAGAATAGGAGGAAATGAAAATAACAGAACCATTAGAATATCGAAAATCTCGTCTTTGATCCAGCCGAGCGTCTGTGAATATACTCATAGAAATAGTATTTGTACATAGCCATACAGGCACAAGCGTCCTCCAAGATGAAAATCGACGGCAACAAAACAATATAACATAAATTATATTAATGGAATCAAGTAGTTTGTCAATAAAACGCCGAAAGCAACAATAAACATTTATTTTGGCAATTCGACAGTTGTATAGAACATAGCCCAGTGGTAAAGTGCTGGCTTGACGCGCGATATGTCTAGGCTCGATCCCCGTCAGTGGGCCCATTGGACTATTTCTCGTTCTATACAGTGCCCCCCGACAGGTGTATCAAATGGTATATAATATAATTATATACTGGTATATATAATAGGATGGTGCATATAAAAGATCTCTTACTAATGAAACAAATGTAGTGGATTTCCTCTCTAAGATTATAATATGTCAAAATTATGAAATGGTTGACATCCAATAGCCGGTGATTAATAAATCAATGTGCTCTAGTGGTGTCGTCAAACAAAACAAACTTTTAAGTTTTCAGTTGTGGCTTCCCGCCACACTTTGTCTATTTCACTTGACATTCATTTAAATATGACCTGAATTATAAATTAGATCTAAAGGAAATCCAAGAATGGCGCGTCAGAGCGAAGAGAACAAAATTTTATGATCTTTTCCAAATGCTTGAATATTAAAACTATACCAGTGACTCTATGGTCAACTGACAATGACGCCAGTTCCAAAGCTGAGATAATAACCCCGATCTTATCCTTGTACTTAATATGCTGACCGATTTACAGCTGGGTTTAGATACCTTCCAAACATCGAGGGAGCCAATTCGGTATGGAAGTCGGAGTAATTCCATCGGAGGCTGCTCTGCAGCGATACATCAAGTTACAAATAATTCGATTGCTGCGACTTCCAGTTATATAATGACGTGGCATTTACTTCGCGGCTTCCACAAATGAAGCTCTTGAGTCTCATTTTGGGTGCTAAGCAGCCATTACAGAAACAAGGACTGTTCCACAAATGGGAAGTGTCACGTGTCTAACAGTATATAGTATGGCATTATAGCCTATATGCATAATGTATTAAGAATCATTAATGAATGGATGAATATTTCGTTTTGTAGTATATGATGCAGAAGAGAAAAACTACATTGTCATTGAGCTGTTTCAAAATGTATATTCAATGCAAAAGAGTGCAGTCGTATTCTATTTCGAGCATATTCCTCAACCCACTTCTCGCCCAAAAAGAAACAAAAACCAATAACAAACAAAGCAAAACAAAACCCTCAAGAGAAAAAATAAATATGTAAATAAATAAAATTTTAAAAAGATACAAATAAAAGAAACAATTAACAACCACAGATCCCAGGTTTAAAATATTTAAGGCTCGTATGATTGAAGAGTTAACCTTTCTGTCATAAGTAGTACTCGATTTTGATAATGTTAACTTCAGTGGACGGTTTGGCTTTGGTAATCTATTTCAGCCAATTGAACACCAACATAATGATGTTGGATATTGTGGTTTTACATATTTCCTTTATACATCGTACTTCCATAGGTAATTTTATAATCGACATTTATTTAACAAATATTGATATAATATAAATTCTTTTGACGTTGTTACTGTGACGTTTCTAGCAGTTGTGCAAAAAAGAAGAAGAAGATATTTAGATAACCCAAAGCCAGTGTTGTATTAATGGTAGTTAAATTATATCAAACACTGGTTACGTTCGGTGACAATCACTGCGTCCCGCTTTCTCGTTGATATGACGGATCAACCACGATTGAGAGAGGATCATCTCAAATTTGCATTCCATGCCAACAATTCAGTTTTCATTTCCGTCAAAATCTATTTGAATTCAATAATTTTGTAAGTGAAATCGTTTGTGACATGATGGATGGTTCTGTTTAAACCGAGTTTATCTGAGCGTGGTTCAAAGAACTGCTGACGAGCAATGGCGCCGCGGAAAATTGCCAACACTAATAACAAGAGTCCTCTGAAGCAGAAGCAGAACTGACGTCAGCGGGTGTATTCTCTTTTTCACCATCTTGAATGTGTTGAAATCTCTCTTTCTATTCTAGAATCATCCACAATTATTGTTTAAAAAACCCTTTGTTCTTTGCTGTTGTTGCTGTTGTTGTTGTGGTGGTGGTTGATGTGTGGGTTGGTTTCGTGTTTTTAGTGTGTTTTTAAGATACTATGATTGTCACTGGGGCGGAACCTATCCCAGTGGTAAAGCGTTCAGTAAAGCGTTCGCCTAATGCGCCTTCACTCTAGGATCGATGCCCGTCGGTGAGCCCAACGGGCTATTTTTCATTCCATCCAGTGCACCACGACTGATATACCAAACGCCGTGGTGTGTGCTATCCTGTTTGTAGATATGTGAATATGAACGACCTCATGCTACTAATGGGGGAAATGTGGCGGGTTTTCTCCAAATATGTCAGAATTAAAACCTGTTTTACATCTAACAGCCTATGATGAATAAATCTAGTGCTCTAGAGAAGTCGTTAAACAAAACAAATTTAACTTGAAATCTCTTTTTTTTTATACTAGACACAATCACAATTATTGCTAAAGAACCTTCTTTTTTGTTGTTGTGTCATCATGGTCTCTCTCTCTCTCTCTCTCTCTCTCTCTCTCTCTCTCTCTCTCTCTCTCTCTCTCTCTCTCTCTCTCTCTCTCTCTCTCTATGTGTGTGTGTGTGTGTGGTGTATGTGTGTCTCTGTGTGTGTATTTTGGTTTTGTGGGGTTTGTAGCGTTTTTAAGATACGCTAATGGCTATTTGCTTATTGGCCATTGTCGTGGGCAAACTCCACAAGAATAATAACAGTGCATGTTTTGGGTTGTTGATGATGTTGGGTTTTTTGTTGTTTTTTGTGTGTTTTTTGTTGTTGTTGCTTGTTTTTTGTTGTTGTTGTTTTGTTATGTTTTGAGGGGTTGTTTTTTAAGGGGGGGGGGGGGGGTGGGTGTTTTTGTTTTTTTGTCGTTGGTGGTGTTATTGTTTTTTGTTTGTTTTTAGGAGTGATTTTTTTTCTATTTATATACATTATTTTAATTTAGAACCTCATACTAAAATGGTCAATTTTGACAAATCACATGTGTTTGTAGCCATCTTATATATTATTTTATAAGAGCGTACGTACTTTGGGAACTCGGGTAAGAGACTTTAAAAACCCGCCCCAAAACCCACTCTTATTCTTTGCAACAGCTGCATTACGATTCTGTCGAACCATATGCAAAATAATTAATCACTATAAGATACAAGTGAAACATCGATGAATAATTCACCCGCGTTGTTTGCACACCGTACATGCGGTATACTGAAGAGAAAAAAAAGTATTTATCGATTGGTTTAACAGTTGTGTGTTCTTCGTTTCCAGTTGCACCATGATAATGTTTGTCGCCACCAATAATGCATGTGATTAGACGCTCAAGTGTTTAAAGCTTCCGTGGATTGAACCGAACTGATTAAATATTTACTCTAGTTGCAGATTCTGTCGACATGTAAAAGTGGTTTTTCCCCGTCTACATATTTCGTTTACGTAGCATCGGAATGCAGTATGTGTATTAAAGGTCCAGTTTGCAAGCTGCATAAGATCAAAGCTATTTAGTAAAACAAAACTGTTAGATTTGTAGGATATTAAACGAGCTTACATTTCGTATCATTTTTATGTCACGAGTGAGATCATAACTTACGTTTTTTATTATATATCATTTTGTGAAATATCATAAAATATCAGTGAAATAAAAGTGTTATCAGTCATTCAGTGACAACACATTTTAGGGTGAAATTTCGCTATTTCACTCTAAAATGTATTATATTCACTGTAGAAAGTGTTATCTTCACTATAAGAAAGCCGGAACTATTTTGCTGCCGGAATTTTAAACATACGGGTAAATTGCCAAAAGTTATATAGTAAATAGAAAATGTCATTTTTGGGGCAAATATGATTTACATGACAAAACACATGACTTATTCTCTATGTATTTACCATAGTTTGACACCCAATAGCCGGTGTACTTTTAGACATTCATTCATTCAGTCAGTCCCGAGAGAAATAATGTTCAGTGGTCAATGAAAATTATTTCACGATGGACACAAATAAAGATTACTATATGTAACCTTTGCTGAACACGGGACAGGTTAGATTGGGTGTGGTGACCTAGCATTGGGCTTTCCTCCATATAGAGATAGCCAGTTTTCATTTGCCGAGGCTATATAAACGGCAGCGGTGCATACAGCTATTTATTTGTAAACATATCAAAGATGGCGCCCTCCATTATGGTTGTATTTATGGATGTAATCTTTGTACGCAATATCGGGTAATGAAAATAATGTTGTCGGCAGTGCAGATGAAAAGCAGAGAAACGATCAGAACGACCGAAAGCTGTTAAAAAGGATTTATGTATTATATTATAGATACCTTGAACTTCACATGTATATGCCCACAAATTATTACATCCAAATAAATTTCACTTCTAGTCATAAGTTAAATTATTATTATTATTATTATTATTATTATTATTAGTGTAGTTTGAATTTGATTTGCATTTCTTTATTCACTATGAATTGTTTGTTATTTTAACTGTTAAAAGTTAAAGTTTGTATAACGACACCACTAGGGCGCATTGATTTATTAATCATCGGCTATTGGATGTCAAACATTTGGGTAATGTTTACATATAGTCTTTAAGAGGAAACCCGCTACATTTCCCCCATTAGTAACAAGCAGTCTGTTATATGCACCATTCCATAGACAGGATAACATATACCGCGACCTTTGATATATCAGTCGTGGTGCACTGGATGGAACGAGTTATTTTAACTGTTACGCGATGAAGATTTTCTATGTACTTTTATATTTTTCGCCAAAGGTTCTAAAACAAGTGTGGCAACCCATTAAAATTTATATTCTTGAGTTAATGTTTCAATAGTTATATGTGGGATCGGTTATTGGTGTGGTTATTTATTACAGATACATGTAAAGAAAATTAGCTAAGTATAACGTTTGCAACTTTGAAAATGCTCCTTTAAGAGACCCCCCAAAAAGTAGCTGCGATGTCTGCTCAGAACAGCGTACTTAATCTTTGGTTGGGTTATGCAGAAAGCAAATAAAATTGAATGAAAGGCGTGTGTGCAGTGGTCGGGAAACGAAATATCCAGTTCAAAGCGAATACATTTTTTATATATATTTTTTTTTTGGTGAGAGCATGACTCGAAACCGCTAAAAACTGCACACGCCACAGTTTTGACTTAAAGGGACAGACCCTACTTTCAACCCGTGAAAATTAACACGAATTTTAGTTAATCTACAAAGCTGTAACACGTTACAATTGAGTGAAACATGAGTCTGTGACTTTGAAATGGTGAATTACCCTCTAAACATAGACTAAGACTCGACTCCATAACTTGTAATTCTAAGACGCACGTGCGTTTTTTTAAAATATGAGAAATGCATTTTGTGATATTAAAAACACCAAGATGACCGAAAACACTTCGAATGTACGGAAATTAATAATCTAAACAATAAAATGTAAGTAAAGTATGATTTTAGTTATCAAAAAACGGCTCTAATAGTGAAACAAATATGCCTTAGTGTTTAAAAACTAGGGTATTTCACTTTAACTGCATATAGTCTATTTCATTAAGTTTTACAAAAGACTTATAGCAAAGCATACATACATTTCAATAACAAGTTGGCTGTGGAACAAAGCAAAAGAAAAGAAATAAAGAACACACATAAAAAAGACAAGACAAAAGAAGAAGCAGCAGAGTAGATTTCGCAATGCCGTGGAGTGGAAGAACTGGTAACACATTTATATAACAATCGATTGACGTTTCACCGTAGAATAATGTACCGACTTAGAGAGGTGGGCGAAATCAGGGAAATCTCGATATAAAGTGAAATGAAATGTCACTCTGCTGATGGCCATCCAGCAGTAAATATTGTGGATAAACGGTCAAATACGTTCCATTAACCTTGTTTCGCTTTCCAGGGGCGGAACCAGGATTTTGTAACGGTGACCAACTAACAGTAAATATTGTGGATAAATGGTAAAATACGTACCATTAAAGGGACATTCCTGAGTTTGCTGCAATGTTTCAGATGATATCGACTAACAGAGACGTTTTGACGACTATAATTACATATCAAATATATTTTTCTGCATAAATTATTAGTGGATGTATATTAAACGTATTAAACGTGTTTTGTACTAGGTTAACTTTCATTTTATTTTCTAAAAAGGATTTTTTCGTACGTAAGAAATTATTTGAAGACAAAATCCAGTTTGGACTTCTTACAAATATTAAAACGACCAGAACCACATAGAATATACAGAAACTGATGTTCTAAACAAGAAAATATATTTAATATGTATGTTTAATCGTAGAAATATTTTATTAGTCGGAAACATCTTACAGTGCAGCAAACTCGGGAATGTCCCTTTAACTTCGTTTTGCTGTCCATCAGCGGAACAAGGATTTTTTAAGGGGTGGGTGGGTGTCACGAAATTTGTAAAAGGGCAAACTGAAGTTGTCGAGAGCACAAATGAGCCAAACTGAGTGTTTCGGGGGCATGCGCTTCGAAACTAAACATGTTCAGAGATGCCTTCTCAGGTCATTAAAGTGTTGTATATTGTGAATGATGAATAACAAACAAATAATTTTAAAAAACCCCACCAACCACACCGTCATTAAATAAAACATTTCATTCAAACCAGCGGGGGTGGATGGTGTCACGGAAACGTGTTATCCAAATTCAGGCATTTTCGTTTAATTCAGGCAAAAATCAACCTCTAAATATCCACCCACCCAACTCACCCCCCCCCACCCCACCCCGCCCAACTCCCCTCTCAACCCCCGCACAACCCACCAACAAGACAATGAGAGCCTATACGCCTATGCTGATAATCATTTTTCATTTAGCCAGTCCTGCCATTAACAAGCTACAGTTTGTGTTGATGCCGTGGCGTATTGGTAACATGATATAATAATAGCGCCCTGCTGGTTAATGCCGTTCAGATACCACAGTTATTGCACAATGTAATACATTTTACGAAGCGTGAGGACCAATCAGGAATATCTGACTCGGACAGTAGCTTTAATAATTCATAGCCCATCTTGTTGGGTAAATCCCATAATATACTGATCACCAATAAAAACGCACCAGATCTACTCTTTCCAATTTCTATTCTGCCCACGTGTATTGCGCAATGCCATTTTATTGTATACTCAACTCCATTGGAAAGGCAACAGTCACAATTGTTAAAATTTGTTTTGTTTAACGACGCCACTAGAGCACATTGATTTATTAATCATTGTCAACCATTTCGTAATTTTGACATATGTCGCAGAGAGGGAACCCGCTACATTTTGCCATTAAATGCATCTATGAAAAAGATAGGAGAAGAAAAATAATAAATTTACGATCTTCTATTTTATTGTATATGTATATATAAAATAAAAACATCAGTTCAATTTATAGTTTTTATCTTTTATATATATATATATAATTGGATGCATTCTGGTGGAGGGTAAATAACCCAGAAATAGTACACAAGGGTTAGGGTCATTCTGTGTTTTATAGCAACCTCACACATGCGGTATTAATAAGAACTGAAAAAAAGGCTGGGTACAGGGTTCGCAGCACGGTACCGGCTCCCAACCCAGAGCGAGTTATAACGACTCAATGGGAAGGTGTAAGACCACTACACCTTCTTCTCTCTCACTAACCACTAACAACTAATCCACTGTTCGGGACAGACAGCCCAGATAGCTGAGGTGTGCGCCCGGGACAGCGTACTTGAACCTAAATTGGATATAAGCACGAACATATTGCCATATGAGAATTAAAGGGACAGACCCTAGTTTTTAAACACTACAGCATGTGTTTCAATATTAGAGCCGTTTATGATCACCGAAATTAAACATTACTTATATTTTATTCTTTAGATTATCCATTTCCGTACAACCGAAATGTTTCTGGTCATCCTGGTATTTCTAATACCAAACAAATGCATTTTTCATATTTTAAAAACGCACGTGTGTCTGAGAAGTAAGCGATTTATTGATACGAGTTCTGGTCTATTTTTAAAAGATATTTCCCGGTTTTAACGTCACAGACTCTTCTTTCACTGTGTTGTAACTTTATCCAAATGTGTTACAGGTTTGTAGACTAACTAAACTTAGTCTCCATTTTTACGGGTTAAAACTTTAAGTTATTTAATCACCGAAAAGCTAATCGTAAATCAAACAAGTGCAGTTCTTTAAAGAGCCTCAATTCTTATGTATAGCAAACAATAAAAGAAACACAGATATTAATTTGGTTTTCTTTAATTTATTTTAAATTATAAATATTAATTTAATATAATTTTATTTATTTTAAATTATTCAGTTTTAATCCATTTATTTGTCGTGTATAGCAATATGTGCTATCCACTGAATCTGTTAAGTATGACACAAAATAGGTCAGGCGTGTACCGAGCAAAATAATTGGCTAACTGCCAACACGATTATCGATTTCAAATTAAAAAAAACCCACCGTAAATAAAACTATTTTCCTTTATTTGTGGAATTCAGATAACAAAATTGTAATTTATAGCTAATGGGTATTCGAGGTTATGGTGCGTATTTTTGACCTTGGTGTGTGTGTCTAGTGACTTCATAATAGCGTACATCTAACTTTATTGCCATATTTCTCCATCATTTAGACGCAATCATTAAAATAGGTCATATAATAAAGCATTAGTTCGCCAATGGTTCGGAGAGTGGGGCAAGGGAGAGGACGAAACTGCGTTCTCCTGATGAGCTGTCTGTCTAGGATCGAACCCCGTCGGGCATATGTTTACATGTGTTTGGCATCTATTTAATGCAGAAAATTACACCATTACGGAAGATGGAACATTTTGAAGACAAACAAAAATGAATTATGAGTACTTCAAACTATATTTATTACACTATAACAGTAATAAGAATTGTGCTTTACTCGTAAATTTATGTTTACGTGCAAAACTAAACGTACGTCTTGTGAAATTGGGCCCTGACTGGTGCGTTTTCAATGGAGCTCAGTATATAAGAAATGGCATTGCACAACCCGTTTGGGCATAATGGCGACGGGAAACAGTACAGCTGCTTCATGCGCCGATCTATTGTCAAAACATCTGTATTGAACGGAAGTGGAAAATACTCATAATCGGCTTCTAAATTATTATCAGGATGCAGCATTCACAAACAGCTGTAATGCTGAACAATCAATAATGCACTAGCGACATTTATACCACAAATCCCCTTTGGATCCCTTTTTTTGCTCTCCAAACTGTAGTTATCGTCTGGCGTCACTAACACAAACGGTGCTCGATGCATTATATTATATTGGATTTTTGCGCACGTGTGAAGAATTTTACATGCACGACGGCCTGCAAAATTACCAAGCCGTGCCACAGTTGCAGGTTTGCTGGAACCTTCAATGGATGTATTACGTAAGCACTTGTCAAATGATTGGGAAGAGTTGTTTTGATGATTGTGCGCCCGACTAACCCCAATACTAAACCTATAGAATTTCCCAGCTACAAATATGGTTGACATGTCAAATGAGAAATAAAATAAAACAATGTGCGACCATTGTACGAGTTTTATTGTCTTCATGAATTACTCATGTGTAGCTGAAATAGTCCGATGCTGTGTTAGCATTGATCATACCAAAAGAAGGCCAGTGAACCCGCGCATAATAGAGAGAATAATACACGGGTGTCCGTTGACGAGAGGCTATCTTCTAACCATTCGTTGTGAGATAAATCGTCTTCAACGGACATGGGTGTATTACTCGGTTTCTTACAAACCCTGAAACATTCATTTTTAATATAGCTTTACGGACAAAATCTAAACAGATATTGGTCGTGTAATTTGTGGAACATCCCTTAACACTCACCAGGTATAATGCGTATACTGTCATTTATAATAAACCACTTGCAACTGATAGAATACACACAAGACGAGTAAACACACCCCTTTCTTCCACCCTACCCCCTAATTAAAAAAAAAGAAAACAAAAGGAAAACAATATATTTTCTGACTGTAACGCGCGCGCACAAACACACACACACACACACACACACACACACACACACACACACACACACACACACACACACATTGGCATATATAAGCAAATGTGATGCCTTTCACCATTTCTTAATGCACTTGATATGCATGAAAACTGTCTACTGCTATTAATACATGATCGCACTGCCATCATGCAGCTACAAACTGCCAATGGAAAAACTGAAAACTAAAAGAAGTAAAAAGAAAAACAGCACATACACACATTGACATATAAACACATTTTGATGCCTCTAACCATTACTTAATGCACCCGATATGCATGAACACTTTCTACTGTTAGTAAAAAGAACCCACTGTCATCGTGCTGTTATAGACTGCGTGTTGGAAAACTCAAAATTGGAAGAACTAAACAAGAAATACAACACATACACACACTGACACATATACACAATGTTCTCGACTCTCACCTTTACTGAATGCACGTGATACGTATGTCCGAACGAGTAGCTCCCGTCGCTAGTGTGGCACCGTGTTGTCAGTGAATGTTTATGGTGGCAGTCCGGTCAATACACACACACTCACATGTTCCGGCCTGTAGTACTAGCCTCATGGGATTGCTCTGGTATTGATCAGTGACAAATTATTCATCAATGATATTCAAACTAAGTTGACGGAGGAGGTCTGGCAATCATCCGAGTGTGTTGTGTGTGTGTGTGTGTGTATGTGCGCGCGCACTCTGTGACCTGCAGAGCTCTTAGTTCTTAGATCGTAATTTCGATTCCACTGCAGCAGACCTTCACTTTTAAAGCATCACTCCGCACCATTATAAACAGCATCGATGTCCAAATCTGGGGTTGAGCTATTTAGCGCGGGAAAATACTGCCAGTCGTCTGCATCAAACGCACATGCAGGATAGCGAGAGATTCACGTGCAAAGCAATGTATTTTTGTGTGTGTGTCTTCTACAGTTGCAGCTGTTATTGGACACACGGCAGTGTGAACGGACTATCGGCTACCCCCGCACGAAGCAGAACCATCTGTTGGGATCTAGGAATGCTGTTCTAATGGTTTGTGACAATCTCGCTATCCCCACTGTACTGGCAGGTTCGCGCACGAAGTCCGCCTATAAACATATACAACTATCGATTCTCCAGCGTTGATGCACACTCAACCTTCGTTCTGTAGTCACCGAACAATGCCTCTTCTCCCAATGATGCGCAATCCGCTTTTGAGAATTTTTTCCGGACCATCAAAGCTATTATGTGCAAGTGCTTTCTGTGGTAAAACAGAAAACTGCCAACACGGTAATGACTTTTAAAATCTTAGCCCGACAATCAATGTCCAAGTTCTCTCTAATTGGAGCCGTAATGCTAATTATCATAAGTCATTGTTTCTCTCCGGCTCGATGTGAAGAGATGGTGGTGTATTGTTGTTATTTCTTCCATGGACATTCATTCCGCAACACGCGGTTATCGATTATCGCTTGATATTTAAGAGAGGGAGAAATAAAAACAGGCGATGGCACAGTTATGAATCATGCCATTTCCTTCCATCTGATTTGCCAATGCCTGTTTTTGTTACAGTTTCCAATTGCCACGCGGGACGTATTTATTCAGTGTCGTAGGTGCTTCTTAATGAAAAAGGAATCATTTCTGATTTGATTGGAATGTGGGGTTTTTTTTTTTACTGTTATGTTGAGTTCACGGCTTTATAATTTTTTCATTTCAACTTATTTTCGTGCTTATATCCAATTAAGGTTCAAGCACTCTGCACTGGGCACACACCTCAGCTATCTGGGCTGTCTGTCCAGGACAGTGGGTTAGGTGTTAGTTGGTTAGTGGTTAGTGAGAGAGAAGAAGGTGTAGTGGCCCTAAGGACTCGCTCTGGGTTGGAGCCGGTACCGGACTGCAAACCCTGCACCTACCAGCCTGTAGTCCGATAGCTTAACCGACATAGCTTTATCAGCAGGAAAGGAAAGAGATGTATGTTTAACAATACTTCAGCACGTTTCAAAGTGCCGCTAATTGATGTCTAATATATGGTTATTACAACACTCGGTCTAGATGGTGAAGAATGAACCACAACGCCACACGCCATGGTTTTGTGAATGCGATGAGAAATATATATGCATACAGCCTGTATGCCAATCCAGTTCATTTATTGAATAATGCTGTTAACAACAGCAACACATCAACAACAACAACAACAACAACAATATAACAAAAACAAACAAACAAAAACAAAAGAAACCCCCGTTTTAACAAAATCGTATTCCGTGATTAAATTCGTTCATGCCTAAGGCGGAATGATTGAATGAATGAATGAATGAATGTTTAACGACACCTCAAGCACACAAATACCGATTGGCTAATGGGTGTTAAACAAAGTTAAGTATATTAATATATGTGGCACGTCGTTAGGAGGACCGCCACTCCTGTAGAGGATCTGTAACCGGATGTTTCATCCCTCGTGTACAACATGTAGGAGGACTGCCACTTTCAAAACTAACTTAGAAAACCCAAATGTGCATAGGATAGAGCGCAATGGAATATATACAGCTGTGATGGCATGCACTCATGAATGACTGTAAAAACAGTGATGATGTTAGGTGTTTACGAAAGTTGATCATATCCTGCCCCACCGGTGGCACCCGTCATGAACACAATCTAGAGTCATCAAGTCCATAGTTGACATGTACAAGATTGTCACCTATATAATAAACCACTGGTTGGGGACTAAATAGAACGGGACAGTCCAATGGGTTCACGGAGGGAGTGGATCCCGTGACCCAGCGCACTTGAGCCAAGCGCCCTACCATTGATGTGCAGCCCGTCACTTATTACTTGGACTGGATTAATTATCAGAGTGTTGCTTCAAATAACTGCATTACAACAGAAAGCAGCAGTAGTAATTAAAATGGCTTCAAAATCGTCTAAAAGCAGAAATTTGGAGGGGTTGGTGGTACGGGAGAGTGTGTGTGTGTGTGTGTGTGAGAGAGAGAGAGAGAGAGAGAGAGAGAGAGAGAGAGAGAGAGAGAGAGAGAGAGAGAGAGAGAGAGAGAGAGAGAGAGAGAGAGAGAGAGACAGAGAGTAAAAAAAAAGAAGAAATAAAATAGAAGTCTGTATATGGAATAATTAAGGGCAATAATATTTTAATAGGGTCTTTTTCAGCTAGACAAAAAGAGCACTTTTAAATTTATGCCCACGAGTTATGGCCTGGTGAAATTAATAAAAGTGCTACAGCCACTGGAGTCACATGAGAAAACATAGTGTAATTAATTGTGGTCTGAGGCAATATTAGTGCTGTAATAATAAATCCGTAAACCATCAACTCGATAAAAACCGCGGTACATAACGCGTTTTATAAATTTATTATTGCTTCTATGAACCGGCCCGGCCTCGGCGGTGTCATGGTTAAGCCATCGAACAGAAGGCTGGTAGGTACTGGGTTCGCAACCTGGTACCAGCTCCCGCACAGAGCGAAATTTAACGACTCAATGGGTAGGTGTAATACCACTACACCCTCTCCTCTCTCTCTCTCTCACTCTCTCTCACTAACCACTAACAACTAACACCTATCCCACAGCTCTGGACAGACAGCCCAGATAGCTGACGTGTATGCTCAGGACATGGTGCTTGAATCTTAATTGGGATACAAGCACGAAAATAAGTTGAAATGAAATCTATGAATTGTATTTTCCCGGAAATAGATCCATGTATTTAATAGAAATAATAATAATAATAATAATAATAATAATAATAATAATATTAATTCAAACCAACCCCCCCCCCTCGAAAAAACCCAACCCACCCCAAACAAACAAACACCACAAGAACAACTAATAAACAATCCAAGCATTCTGAGACTAAAGCTGGTGTGTGTATGTGTGTGTGAGTGTGTGTGTGTGTGTGTGTGTGTGTGTGTGTGTGAGTGTGTGTGTGTGTGTGTGTGAGTGTGAGTGTGTGTGTGTGTGTGAGTGTGTGTGTGAGTGTGTGGGTGGGTGTGGGTGAGTGTGTGTGTGTGTGTGTGTGTGTGTGTGTGTGTGTCCCCTATCGGGCCCATTTTTGTTTGAGGCATTGTGGGGGAAAAGGTCCGGTAAACTATATATATGACAGACGGACAGACAGACACTCAGACAGAGAGACAGGCAGACAGAAGGATGGACATGGAACCTATATTCCCATCTGGTTGGATATATATGTAATCAGTCACCCACATTCATTACTATACATATAATCTGCACTCCCCATTCATTATTATACCTATAAACTACACTACGTATTCAATACTATAAACACTGCCTGCACTCCCTATTCATTAGTATACATATAATCTATAATCCCCATTAGTTACCATACATATAATATGCACTCCCAGTCATTATTATACTTATAATCTATACCCCACATTCATTGTTATACAGATAATCTGCACTCCCAGTTTCATTATTATTAATATAATCTAGACAACACATTCCGCTTTATATGTATAGTAATGAATGTGCAGTGTAGATCATATATATATATTCATAATCGTGGAATGCAGAGTACATTTATACTAATGAATGCAGAGTGTAGGTTATATGTATAATAAAGAAAAGTGTGTAAATCATGTGGAGTGTAGATTATATGTATTGTTATGAATGTGAAGTGTATGAATATGGTGTGTACATTATAATTATGTACATGTATACTAAATATTGTGGAGTGCATATTATAATCATGAATAGTAATGGATGTGGAGTAGCAATGGATCGTTTACATTCACCATCCCATTGACAGGATAACACATACCACTGCCTTTGATGTACCAGTCGTGGTGAACTGGTTGAAGCAAGAAATAGCCCAATGGGCCTACCAACGGGGATCGATCCCAGACCGATCGCGCAACAAGCGAGTGCTTTGCCACTGGGCTACGTCCCTCCCCCAAACTGTCATGGATTTCAAACTTGATCTGTAATGGTATATGATAATGCTCTATACAAAATTTCAACTCAATATCTTGAGGCATTACAAAGTCCGGAAAACTAATTTTCGTATCTCCTAAATTCCTAAATTCAAAGGCCATATACATCTGTCAAAAATAGGTAAATTGTCAAATTTCCGTATTCCCTAAGTTCAAGGCCCATAATTCGGTCAAAACGGTAAATCGTCATGAAAGTCAAACGTGATCTGTAATGGTATTTGATAAAGTTATATACAAAATGTCAGTTCAATATCTAAAAAACATCCGGAAAACTATATTTGCTTCAGACGGACAGACGGAGATGAATCCTATAGTCCATTCCGGTTGGACCGACATGGGACTAATAATGAATGTGGATTGTATTAATTAAATAGCACTTAAATTATTATCAACCCAAAGTTTTTGTAAGAGATAATTAATGTATTCAGTATTCAAACATAGTAGTGGAGAGGGCATATTATATGTATAATTATA